>NC_037668.1:62497134-62776720 GCF_003255815.1 Theropithecus gelada | reverse complement strand
ACGCCATTCTCCGGCCTCAGCCTCCCGAGTAGCTGGGACTACAGGCGCCTGCCACCTCGCCCGGCTAGTTTTTTGTATTTCTTAATAGAGACGGGGTTTCACCGTGTTAGCCAGGATGGTCTCGATCTCCTGACCTCGTGATCCGCCCGTCTCGGCCTCCCCCAAGCAGATCTTATAGCTGCTTTTGAGTTTGTCACTATCTGATCATATTTTGGAATTGTGGATACCTTGTCACAAAGATTAGCAGTAGATGCCGTGCATGGATTTCTGCTTTAAGTCTCCTAGTTGCTGTTTTTATGAAGGGATTTGGGGAGATTAACAAATGACACAACTATTTCTGACATCTACTTTTTTTAAAATTTTTTTCTGCGCCAGAGTCTCGCTCTGTCACCTAGGCTGGAGTGCAATGGTGCAATCGTGACTCACTGCAACCTCTGCCTGTCAGGTTCAAGCAGTTCCCCTGTCTCAGCCTCCCAAGTAGCTGGGAATACAGGTGTGCACCACCACGCCTGGCTCATTTTTTTGTATTTTTAGTAGAGATGGGGTCTCACCATATTGGTCAGACTGGTCTTGAACTCATGGCTTCAGGTGATCCACCCGCCTTGGCCTCCCAAAATATTGGGATGACAGGTGTGAGCCACCATGCCCAGCCATCTATTTTTTAATGGACTTCTGGTAATCTTTTATTTAGGAATATTTATAAGTGATAATGGTTGTCTAAGAGGTAGTACAGCATGGTGATTGATAGGATGGGCTTTGGAGTCAGGCTACCTGGGTACAAATCCTAGTTTCCCCCGTATTAGTTGTATAATCCATAATGTCTGTTTTTTTTAGTTTCCTCTGTAAAATAATAGGTTGTTGTGAGAACTAAATGAAATAACATATGTAAAACACTGAGGGAAGTACTAGGTTACTTAATAGGCTAATAGGCATTCAACAAAGATAGCTGTCACACTTAAGTTTATTTTTTTACATTATTGGCTTTATAATAGACTACAGAGAGTAGAAAACACTTGAAAATGAAAATAAGAACACCAACCTCTTGATTTTATGACAAGGTAGAAACTACAACTAAAAACAGCTGGAAAATGATGAAAAACACACATGGTTGACCAAGGTGACTTTAGAGGAAAGTTCATAATCTAAAGCACTTCCATTAAAAGACTGAAAATATATGCAATAAGCATTCAATACTAGAGTTAACTGTCTTCTATTTTCTTTTCTTTTTTTTTGAGACAGAGTTTCACTCATTGCCCAGGCTGGAGTGCAATGGCGCGATCTTGGCTCACTGCAACCTCTGCCTCCTGGGTTCAAGTGAGTCTCCTGCCTCAGTCTCCTGAGTAGCTGGAATTACAGGCACCCACCACCATGCCCGGCTCATTTTTTTGTATTTTTAATAGAGATGGGGTTTCACTATGTTGGCCAGGCTGGTCTTGAACTCTTGACTTCGTGATCCGCCTGCCTTGGCCTCCCAGGGTTGGGATTACAGACATGAGCCACCATGCCCAGCCTATTTTATTTATTTTTTCCTTTTTTTGAGAGTTTCGCTTTTGTCGCCCAGGCTGGAGTGCAATGGCACGATCTTGGCTCACCGCAACCACAGTCTCCGGGGTTTAAGCTGTTCTCCTGCCTCAGCCTCCTGAGTAGCTGGGATTACAGGCATGTGCCATCATGCCTGGCTAATTTTGTATTTTTAGTAGAGACGGGGTTTCTCCATGTTGGTCAGGCTGGGCTCGAACTCCCAACCTCAAGTGATCCGCCTGACTCGGCCTCCCAAAGTGCTGTGATTACAGGTGTGAGCCACTGCGCCAGGCCTGTTTTCTCTTTCTTAAGGTGGAAATCAGTTAATTAGGGCTGGGCATGGTGGCTTATGCCTGTAATCCCAGCACTTTGGGAGGCTAAGGTGGGTGGATCACTTGAGGTCAGGAGTTCGAGACCAGCCTGGCCAACATGGTTAAACCCCATCTCTACTAAAAATACAAAAAAATGAGCCAAGTATGGTGATGGGCACCTGTAATCCCATTTACTTGGAGGCTGAGGCAGGAGAATCGTTTGAACCCGGGAGGTGGAGGTTGCAGTGAGCTGATATTGCGCCACCGTACACTCCAGCCTGGGCAACAGAGGGAGACTCCATCTATAAAAAAAAAAAAAAAAGAAAGAAAGTAAAACAGGTATATAGAAGATACTAAGAGAATTTTTTCTACAACTCTAGGCAAATGCATTTGAAAGAAAGCCTCAATGAAACAGATGTTCTCCTAGAAAAAGTATAAGTTTTCAAAATTGATGAGAGGGTAAAGGAGAAACAGCTGGAGAAAAGTGCCAGAGAAATAGCCTTAAAAAAAAAAATTCCAGGCCTAGATATATACACCATTTGATTCTTTCAAATCTTTGAATAACACATTTTTTTTGTTATTTAAACTTTTCTGGCCAGGCATGGTGTCTCATGCCATAATTCCAGCACTTTGCGAGGCCCAGGCGGGCGGATCACCTGAGGTCAGGAGTTCAAGACCAGTCTGGCCAACATGATGAAACCCCATCTCTACTAAAAATACAAAAATTAGTTGGGCGTGGTGGTATGCGCCTGTCATCCCAGCTACTTGGGAAGCTGAGGCAGGAGAATCGCTTGAACCTGGGAGGCAGTGGTTGCAGTGAGCCGAGATCACACCACTGCACTCCAGCCTGGGCAACAAGAGCGAAACTGTCTCAAAAAAAATCCTCTTCTCTAGTATAAATAGTCTTTTCTTTTGAGGTTACTTAAATATAGTTATATTTTCATAACGTGGCTTAGTAATTTATTGTGTCATCCAGCTGAGATGTATAAACCAAAAACACAGCAATGACTTTAACATTTAAACAGGACAGTTTACAAAAAAGGAAATACAAATGGCTCAAACAAATAAATAGATACCTAATTTTATTCTTGTTTTTTTAATTTATTTTTATTTTTATTGTTTTTGAGACGGAGTCTCGCTTTGTCGCCCAGGCTGGAGTGCAGCGTCGCCATCTCGGCTCACTGCAAGCTCCGCCTCCCGGGTTCACGCCATTCTCCTGCCTCAGCCTCCGAGTAGCTGGGACTACAGGCGCGCACCACCACGCCCGGCTAATTTTTTGTATTTTTAGTAGAGACAGGGTTTCACCGTGTTAGCCAGGATGGTCTCCATCTCCTGACCTCGTGATCCGCCCGCCTCGGCCTCCCAAAGTGCTGGGATTACAGGCGTGAGCCACCGCGCCCGGCTCTTGTTTGTTTTAAAGAGATAAGGTCTCACTCTGTTGCCTAGGCTCTGGAGCATAGTAGTGCAATCATGGTTCACTGCAGCCTCAAATTTTTGGGCTTAAGCAATCTTCCTGCTTCAGCCTCCCAAGTAGCTGGGACTTCAGGTATGCACCACCACACTTTGCTAATTAAAAAAAAAAATTGTAGTGATGGGGTCTTACTATGTTGCCAACCTGATCTTGAACTCATGGTCTCAAGTGATCTTCCTTCCTGCGTAGGCCCTCAAAGAGCTGAGATTATAGGTGTGAACCACCATGCCCAGTCCCCAACCTTATTCTTAATATACAAAATTCTACTGAGATTAAAATGCCATTTTTAAAGTAAGAGATTGGGAAAGATCAAAACATTTGATAACAGAAAAATTTAATAGGCACTCTCATGCATTGTGGGTGGGACTGTAAATTGAATGCACAATCCTTATAGATGGCAACTTGCCAATATCTATCAAAAGTAAAAATGCACATATCTTAACCTAGTAATTCTAACTTTAGATTTCCAGCTTACAGTAACTCACTCGAGTGCAATATGACCTATATAAAAGGTTAAAAAATGAATCATTATTTATACTAGCAAAAGGTTAGGAAAAAACATGTCTGTCAGCAGGGACTGCTCAAATATATTATGGTACCTTCATACAATAACATCTGCAGTTATAGACCAAGAATCAATAAACTCTTCATGTAACGACATGGGACAATCTCAAAAATATGTTACACAGAGAAGACAAGCTAAAAACAGTATACACTGTACAATACCACTTAGGAAAAATATCTCTAGAGGGATATTTAAGGAAAAGATAACACTTTCTGGGAAGAGAAAATGAGTTCTAAAGGAGGGAAGAAAACTTCACTGTATATCATTCTGTGTCTTTTGAATTTTGAACAATTTTGAAATAAAAACATTCCAACAGATATACAAGTCTTTTAGGTAAGTTCAAATGAACAAGTATTATATTTCTTTCATCTGACTGATAAACTTTTCCACAATTTCATTGAGTCTTTCAGGCTCCATTAGTTTATTTACCAATTCCTGCTCAACAGCCATTAGGGCTGGGCCAGTAAGCTTCTCTTGTCCCAAGGTATTACATAAATATGTCTTAAGACGAGGCAGGGTAGAAAATGAATTCTCAGTACTTGCTGAAGTAATTGGCCAAGACAAAGCAATATACAATAGCTTTGAGAGACAAGGAATATTACTGTGAAGACCATGCTGAATAAACAAACAGCCGAGACTGACGAAGTTTATGCAATTATCATCTATGACAAAGTTGAGCTTTGCATAATGTCGATAAAATCTAAGTTCTGGGATAATGTCCTCATCAAGTTTATAAAATTCCTGAACATGTTTTGCTGTTGATTCATTTAATGGCTCATTCCATTTAAATAACAGTTCTGAAATTTGCTTTATTTTGCAATAATCAAACTCTGAAAAACATAACTTTAAATTTTGTAATATAGTATCTAATCCTTGGTAATAGATATTAATTTTATATTGTTCTTCTGTTGAAGTAGGAAAAAACGTATTATCTGAATTGCCAAGATCTACTGATTTCTGAATTTTTCTTCTTTTCTGAAGAGAAGGTTTTTCAACTTTAAAACCTTTACAGGTTATTTTTTGACATATTTCCTCTGCTCCATCCCAGATTGTTTTAAAGTATACATCATTTCTTTCAGATGATAAACATTCTAAAATTGCTTCTATTTTTGAAGACAAAGAAAAAATGTCTATGGTTTTATTTTGAAGCTCTTTGGAAAGAATTCCTGTAACACTCAGCACTCGATACAGGAATTTCAAACAAAAGACAAATTCAAATTTGGAAACCAATGTCAGCAAATGACTCAATTCATCAGCGAAACTTGTATTTGAAGAATGGCTTGCTATAACTTCCAATGTTTCAATAATCTCTGGAAGAGTGTCAATCACAGATAGTAATGTACGATCATGGACTGTCCAACATGATTGTGATATATGTTTCTTGCATGTTTTGTTTTGACTTAGCCTACAAATGTTTCGAAAATTTGCCAACATTTCCCCAGACATACAAATAGTGTTGAACAAAGAACTGAGAGTTTTTAGAGCACTTCGGAGTTCTTTTACTTCTTTACAAAACCTAATTATTGATAAATCCAAAAAGTGTGCATAACAATGTATGTATAAAGCTCTTGGTTCTTCTTTCTTGAATTCTGCTGCTACTTTATTAAATTTTATTCTCAAATTAGTGGTGCTATCATAGGCCTGGCCATGTATTTTATCCATATCTACTCCAATTTGCTGCAGATAAGTTTTGATGGTGCTATGTAAGTGGGTCCCAGTCATCTCCTCAGTATCAACAAAACCCAAGAATCTTTCCTTAATTAAGATAGCCTTTGATGATTTTTGTGGGTATCTTACACAAATTGAAAGCTGTTCTTTCATGGCACTGTTGGTTGTCTCATCACATATTATTGAAAATGCTGAGGAGTCATTGATCTCATTCACAATATCCTGCAACATTTCAGTCTTTATTATTTCAATAATATCACTTTGAATTTGTGTACTGTTATAGAAGTCAACTTGTGAATTCATAAGTCGAAATGTTTCTTCTCCTTTATCTTTTGCTCTCATTTCTAACAATTCTAAAAAATTGCCTTTATTCGCAGATGAAACTGACTGGTCGTTTCCTCTTAAGGGTAAACACTGCTTTCCAAGAAATAAAATATTTTCAATTATAAGCTTTAGGTACTTTTTATTTCCCTCAATCTGTTTCGAATGAATAGATAAATCATCAGTGACAGCTCCATCACAAAATTGGTATTCTCTCCAAAATTCCAGTGACTTCAAATGCATTTCACTTTTTTCATGCTTTCTGAATTTTTCCAGAGTTTTTTTCCAATTAGAGGTTCCATGCGTTGCAAATGACTCTCTTCCACAGCTAAAATATTTTTGGCAGAACAACTGGCATGAATAACAGAATGCCACATCTTTTTTACTGTTTTCCAAACACTGAAAATCTGCACAACAAGATTTTTTAATACATCTTGATTTACCTTTAACTTTTTGTACTTTGGATGTACATTTTGGGTGACATAGTTCATCACTTATTTTCATAGATTTCATATTGTCTTTTTGTACTTCTATACTGGAACCAATTGCATGCTGACTGAATACTGATGAAGATGGTGAAAGGCTTGGCTGTTCCATACTACTACTAGCAATAGCACTACTGGGTTCACTAGGTGAACTCTTAGAAAGCTTTGGGAGAAAATGGGAAAAGAACATTTAAGAGTTTTCAAATATTAATTAAAATATCAAATATATCTACTCTAATAACATAGTAAAATAAATGGCTGAGTTACAGTATGAGCTCCACTAGGGGGAAACATTAACAATTACGTATAACTTATTTATTTGCAATCTAGATTCAGCATTAAATGTTTGAAGGACCTTTTGGTATGTAATTGTCATAAAAATAATTTTTATTGCTCAGATGACTCAAATTGCATAGTATTTTTTTAAAAGAAGAACCCAGAGGAAAAAAATCCTTCTGTTTAAAACAATCTACACACATATAATACATATATTTAAAAACATATAAGAAATATATAAAATATAGAAATATATTAAATATATATTAAATATAAATTTATAATTTAAATATAAATTATATATTAAATATAAATTTAATAAATATTAAATATAGAAATATATATTAAATATATATATATAAAACATCTGGGCCAGGTGCAGTGGCTCATGCCTGTAATCCCAGCACTTTGGGAGGCTGAGGTGGGCGGATTTGAGACCAGCCTGGCCAACATGGGGAAACCCCTTCTCTACTAAAAATACAAAAATTAACTGGGCATGGTAGCAGGTGCCTATAATCCTGGCTACTCAGGAGGCTGAGGCAGGAGAATCACTTGAACCCAGGAGGTAAAGGCTGCAGTGAGCTGAGATCATGGCACTGAACTCCAGCCTGGGTGGCAGAGCGAGACTCTGTCTGTAAACAAACAAACAAACAAACAAACAAAAAAATTCTGCTTATTAAAAACAGACAGTGGTAAAAAAAAAAAAGGTTAAAATAAAACTTACCTCCACAATGACATCTGCTGTTGCTGTTACTGAAGAAACTGTATCTGTTAAAATAGAGCATAAATTCAAGATCTTACATACTATAACCTATAAAATACCATCATAAACTATAATTGCTTATTTCATACAAGAAACAAAAAGGAAATTTAGCATATAGACAGATTTATCAAGTGTGACAAAACAATATTTATGTCAAATATCTTAACGTCAACTTTTACCTTGTAAGACATCAGTGTTCATGATGGGCAAGGCAGCATCGGTGTCTGCCAATGACACTATATTGCTTATAACTGGAGTCGTATCTTTCTTTGGAGAGAGAAGCTCTGTTGAAGTATCGTGCACCATGGAAACATTTACTGACAGAAACAAAAAGATTTCTTATAAACTAAGCGAAAACAATCATCAGAAAGTACTGTTATAGTAATACTGTTTCAAGAAATAATGCAAGCATCTAATAGCTTAAGGAATTGGTAGTTACTGAAGTAATTTTTATTAGGGCTTAGGAATAGCCAGGTTCTTTAGTATCATATTTATAATTACAACACTACACTGAAAATTTACACTTCTCCAATATTTTATGTCTTTTACCTTTGTGCACAATTTCCCAGTCCTTTTAAACAATTTAAAAAGTTTAAATTATGAGAAAATTTTTCTGTGAAATTACTCATGAAGAAAAGAGATTCTGATAGAATCTCCTAATGGGCATCAATTTCAAACTCTTTCAGGATTCATAAACCTTAACATCAATAGAGTGCTAGGTTGGTGTCCCAGCTATTATTGCAGAAATTTCTGTAACAAGCCAGTTTGTATGACTTACAAATCCCAGAGGCAGCAGTCACTCTGTGGTCTATGTAAAGAGCACCACTGGTCCTATCCTGGGGCTTTTTGATGGAATACTTAGTTGGCTCAGATTATTTGTGCTTTTTTATTATTAAGTCCTAAAGCATTTACAATCACCTCTATTTCATGTGAAAAATGTAATGAAAACTCTTTTTACAAAGCAGGGCTAAGTAAAACATTCTATATTCTAATAAAAGCAGTCTTGTAAATGGATTAAACTCTATATTGAGTGCCTCCTATGTACCATGTTTTGCAGTAGTTGCTCAATATATATTGATGTAAACATACATATGTTCATTTACTAAAGAATCTAAATAAAGACATGTATCTTTTAATTTTTATTATTATTATTTTTGAGATGCAATCTTGATCTGTTGCCCAGACTAGAGGGCAATGGTGTGATCTTGGCTCACTGCAACCTCCACCACCTGGGTTCAAGTGATTCTCCTGTCTCAGCCTCCTGAGTAGCCGGGACTACAGGGACCCACCACCACGCCAAGCTAATATTTTTGTATTTTTAGTAGAGACGGGGTTTCACCATGTTGGCCAGGCTGGTCTCAAACTCCTGATCTCAGGCGATCTGCCTGCTTTGGCCTCCCAAATAGGCATGAGCTACCGTGGTTGGCCTACAAATATTAACTCTCTGGTGGTAAAGTAGCCTTCCTTTTATACAAAAATACTGAAAAATAGTTCTTTGCAACAGGTTTAGATTGTTTTGACTTTTAAAAGTCAGTTTAATTTGAAAATGAATCAAGGTTATAAATTAAAGCCAAATAATAGTATTTAATAATTACTAAACCCCTAAAATTGCTAAACAAACATTACCTGAAGAAGATTCCATCTTAGCTTTACTGTATGCAGAGAAACAATTAATAGAGCAGAAAAGCTCTGTCTTCCCCAAATCACTGGTAGTCTCAATCATTTCATCTGAGGGCTTCAATGGTTTGCAAGGAACAGAGATAAGTGGTTTGGCAGGTTTCTGTTTAGAGATTAAAATAATATTCATATTTCTGGTATGTGATATATTGTTAATGAAGAAGAACCTATCACCACTGCTTTTAGTTGGAATATTAAAAAGAATAACAAGATATTTTTTACATTTTCTTAAAAAAAAAAGACACTACAGATTGCAATAACTAAAATGAAGAAAATTGGCAAATTTGAAAATGATCTTTATTATTTATCAGATATATTTAACAGCAATTATAATAATAATACCTATGAAAGCAATAAGGCCGGGTGTGGTGGCTCACGCCTATAATCCCAGCACTTTGGGAGGCCAAAGCAGGCAGATCACCTGAGGTCAGGAGTTTGAGACCAGCCTGGCCAACATGGTGAAATCCCGAGTCTGTACTAAAAATACAAAAAATTAGCTAGGTGTGGTGGTGAGCACCTGTAATCACAGTTACTCAGGAGGCTGAGGCAGAAGAATCACTTGAACCTGGGTGGCAGAGGTTGCAATGAGCTGAGATCGCACCACTGCACTCCAGGCTGGGCAACAAGAGCGAAACTCCATTTCAAGGAAAAAAAGAAAAAGCAATGAAGAAAGTGGTCACAGAAGAAGTTAATCATTTCAGGCAGTCAAAGCCTATTGGATAAACAAAGGCCTTATATAGTTATAGATCTATCCTCAATGGTAGCTTGGGAATTAACTTGGGAAGATGTCTACTGATGCTGAGGAGGAGCCAGGAAGGAGTGCTTAACACACTTTATAAGATACTGTGGGAATAACTGTTTTTCTAGGCTAACTTCATGGTAAGTATTACAAGCATATTGTAAGAAAGCAGCATACAAGCAATAGAGAGTAGAGTATTCTGAGTTGAGTAAGTAGTAACTGTGCAAAAGAAAGGATATAAGCTTTGAAAGGCAGGCATTACTGCAAAGATTATGCTCACCATCTATTCTTTCTAGTCAAACAGGAACCAATATTCCTGGATTTCAGAATATGTCAGAGCCTAGGCACAGTGGCTCACGCCTGTAATCTCAACTTTCAGAGGAACCAATATTCCTGGATTTCAGAATATGTCAGAGCCTAGGCACAGTGGCTCACGCCTGTAATCTCAACTTTCAGAGGCTGCAGTGGGAGTATCCCTTGAACCCAGGAGTTTGAGACCAGACTGGTAAAATAGTGAGACCTCATCTCTAATAAATAAATAAATAAATAGATAAATAAATAAATAAATAAATAATTAGCCTAGTGTGGTGGCCTGCGCCTGTAGTCCCATTTACTTTTGAGGCTGAGGTGGGGAGGATCATTTGAGCCCAGGAAGACAGAGGTTGCAGTGAGCTGAGATCATGCCATTGCACTCCAGCCTGGAGTAAGCCTCTGTCTCAAAACAAGAAAAAAAGAAAAATTAAACATCAGGCTGGGTATGGTGGCTCCTGCCTGTAATCCCAGCACTTTGGGAGGCTGAGGCAGGAAGATCACTTGAGCCCAGGAATTCGAGACCAGCCTGGGCAACAAAGTGAGACCCATCTCTACAAAAAACACAAACATTAACCAGGTGTGGTGGCGCATGCGTGTGATCCCAGCTACATGGGAGGCTGAGGCAGGAAGATTGCTTGAACACCTGAGGTTGGGCCTCCAGTGAGCTTTGCTCACACCACTGCACTCCAGTCTCCAGCCTGGGTGGAAAAGCAAGACTCAGTCTAAAAAAAAAACAAAAAACAAAAAAAGTCACTGATGGAATAAAACGGCTTTCGGAGATACAAAGTACACAGACAGGCTGGGTGCCGGTGGCTCACACCTGTAATCCCAGCACTTTGGGAGGCTGAGGCAGGCAGATCATCTGAGGTCAGGAGTTCAATACTAGCCTGGCCAACATGGTGGAACCCTGTCTCTACAAAAATACAAAAATTAGCTGGGTGTGGTGGCGGGCACCTGTAACCCCCGCTACTTGGGAGGCTGAGATGGAAGAATTGCTCGAACCCGGGAGGCGGAGGCTGCAGTGAGCTGAGATCGTGCCATTGCATGCCAGCCTGGGCAACAGAGCAAGACTCTGTCTCAAGAAAACAAAAACAAAACAAAAAAAACCCCACCAAAGTACAAAGACAAAAAAATACATATATGTTTTTCTGTGAGAGAACGGGATATTGGCAAAGGCACAACAAAACAAAAAGGATAATTTTGAAAATTTCTATTTTTATCCTTTATTAGTATGAAAAACTTTTATATTTTGAGAAATCTTAACAATTCACTAATCTTTAACATTAATCAACAATAGTGGCGTCATTTATTTTTATTTATTTATTTATTTTTGAGACAGAGTCTTGCTCTGTTGTCCAGGCTGGAGTGCAGTGGTGCGATCTCGGCTCACTACAACCTTTACCTTCCCCAGGTTCAAGCAATTCTCCTGCCTCAGACTCCTGGGTAGCTGGGATTACAGGCATGTGACACCATGCCCAGCTAATTTTTGTATTTTTAGTAGAGATGGAGTTTCACCATATTGGCCGGGCTGGTCTTGAACTCCTGACCTCAAGTGATCTTCCTGTTTGGCCTCCCAAAGTGCTACGATTACAGGCATGAGCCACTGCTTCTGGTCCAATGTATAATTTATAATTAAGTTAGTTTATTATTCATAAGGGAAGGCTAACTTAATATACTCTATTAACATATGGCCAAAATAATTATAATTGCATCTAATAATCCACTTTTTAAAAATAAAAAGCTATCCCATTTTTAGATTCACATATTTGGACATTTTTCTAATTCTGGATTATAGTTCCCTAACATTGTAGATTTACTCCAGTATCACTGTCACATGATGTCTTACATTCAGATGTAAGAGGAAAGTGTTAGGTGTGCTTGTTAACTAACTTGTTTACCCAAATCAGTCCTGCCCCATCACATAAGCTGAACAACTGGGTACTCAATACAGGCTTTTAAAAACAGAACAAGGCCTATTTATTGAGTGTCAAAAATAAAGAAAAAAAAAAGGAATATTATTTCCTGCCTTTGGGAGAAGTCTTCTGTGCTTTCCATTCTGGTCCCAAGGCAGGATACTCTCAAGATGGGGGCATTCTGCCATAGAAAATATGTGAGTCACAAATGATCTATTTGAATTATGGCTTGTTTTGACTCCCATCTTCAACTGCTTTTTTTTTTTTTTTTGAGGCAGAGTCTCACTCTGTCGCCTAGGCTGGAGTGCAATGGTGCCATCTCGGCTCACTGCAATTTCCGCCTCCTGGGTTCAAGCAATTCTTCTGCCTCAGCCTCCTAAGTAGTTGGGATTACAGGTGCCCGCCACCATGCCCAGCTAATTTTGGTATTCTTAGTAGAGGCGGGTTTTCGCCATGTTGGCCAGGCTGGTCTCCAACTCCTGACCTCAGGTGATCCACCCACCTCAGCCTCCCAAAGTGCTGGGATTATAGGCGTGAGCCACTGCACCAGGTCAACTGCTTGTTTTTAAGGAAATCTGTATAGGGAAAGAGTTGGGTCTCAAAACATGATATGAACAAGCAACATATCTAAGAAGTCCCACCTCATTTGCTCTTTCTCTGTTCTCAGAAGCACCCACCCAGAGCTCGTCTCATCAGAAATAGGGACAAATAATCCAAATCTCATTGGATTATTTTCTCCTATGACTGATTCAGAAAAAGCATGTGATATTTTTTGTTTGTTTTTTTAAAGATGGGTTCTTGATATGTTGCTCAGGCTGGTCCTGAACTCCTGGCTCAACTGAACCTCCTGCCTTGGTCTCCCAAAGTGCTAGGATAACAGGTGTAAGCCACCATGCCTGACCACATGTGACATTCTTGATTCATCTTTGCATTGTTTGGTATAAGAGTTAAACACGTGGAATTAAAAACAAAAACATGGCTAGGTTCACATCTGTAATCCCAGCACCTTAGGAGACCAAGGCAGGAGGATCAACTGAGTTCAGGAGTTTTAAGACAAGCTTGGGCAACACAGTAAGAGCTTGTCTCTACAAAAAATTTAAAAATTAGCCAGGTGTGGTGGCGTGTGCCTGTAGTCCCAGCTACTCGGGACGCTGAGGTGGGAGGATCACTTGAGCTAAGGAGGTCAAGGCCACAGTGAGCCATGATTGCCACTGCACTCCAAGCTGGCTGACAGAAGAGAAAGACCTTATCTCAAAAAAATAAAAATAAATAAAAAAAATAAATAGCTGGGCACGGTGGCTCATGCCTGTAGTCCCAGCTCCTTGGGAGGCTGAGGCAGGAGAATTGCTTGAACCCGGGAGGCAGAGGTTGCAGTGAGCCAAGATTGTGCCACTGCATTTCAGCCTGGGCAAAAGAGTGAGACTCCTTCTCAAAAAAATAAAAGTAAAAATAAAAACAAAAATACTTTCATGTTTGGGTTTTATTGACCAGCAGACTTGTTATTTTTGCTATACTTATTTGTAGTTTATAAACTGGCTCCAGCCTGCTTGCCTTTTCTTTAAGATAACATAATCAATCTGAGATTATTTAGGAAAATCTCCATATAGCATTTATCATTAATTCTTATGCAAGAAGAAACTGTTAAAAAGTCTTCTATTTCATCTTCATCAACTTACCAACTGACATTATTCCAAAGGGTACCAAAAACTACTTCCCACATTTTCCTAGAGTGAAACCATTCATAGGCCAGTTAATAGAAGAAACCATAGGTCTTTATTCATACCTGCTTATATGCTGTAATGCTCTTTGAACTATTAAAGTAATGAGACTGTCCTTCCATCTGAAGTATGTGAGACAGACTAGAGCTGGTGTAACAGTAAGTGCCACAGTTCTCACAGCAGTTCATGATGAAGTTGTTAGCAGAGTGAAACTTTGAAAGGCAGGCATTACTGCAAAGATTATGTTTCACATTCTGGTATTTTACTTCATACTGAATCTAGGATTTAATAAAAAGATTCAGTAAAAACTCTGATATTTAAGCAGAATCATCAGAATCCCTGTAAAGGTTATAATTGGAACTTACAGTAGCAGTCTTCTGGCACATGCTGCACTTGGTCATAATGCTATTAGTACATATGGTAACAAATGGTTTTCTTTTTTCTTCATATGATGAAAGACAAGATAGGCTGCAAAAAGTTTTGCATGAGGTAGTGTCTTCCAGTTGAACACTGATCACATCCTTTGGATTTAAAATGTCTCTAAGAATAAATAACAAGGACACCATTAAACAGTTTAAACACAATTATAACTTCTTCCTCTTTATAAACAAAATAACCTCTCAAAATAGAGTAAGAACGTTAGCCTTGAGATGAGAAAACCTGAATTTGGTATCCAGTTCTGTCACATTTATACTCCCTAAATTTTAATTTTCTCATATATAAAGCACATCTAATAGTGCAGTTTTGTTTTTTTTTAAGAGATAGGATCTTGCTATGTTGCCCAAGCTGGCCTCAAATTCCTGGGCTCAAGAGATTCTCCCACCTCAATCTCCTAAGTAGCTAGGATTACAGGCACATAATGCCACCGTGCCTGACTTTGATGGTGCAGTTTTGGAGACTAGCTAGCCTGTAGTATTAGGTGGTGCTAGTGAAAACCGAGGGATCACATATTCACACGAGCAACTCTAGAATCTACAGGACAGAGAATCTCAAAGAATAGTCTTCAAATCCCTGGGCGGGGGGAGTCCCCAACATCAAAACTATTTTCATAAGATGTTATTTGTCTTTTCACTGTGTTGATGTTTGCAACATCACTTTGCCACTGATGTTGCAAAGCTAACGGTAGGACCTTGCAATCCCGCTCCTTGGTAAACACCCAAAAAAACTAAAAACAGGTACTTAAACAAGCACATGTACATGCATAACAGCACTATTCACAATAGGCAAAAGATGAAAACAGCCCAAATGTTCATCAGTAAGTGAATGAATCAATAAGCACATTGTGTTACATACGTACAGTGGAGTATCATTCGCCTATTAACAAAAAGAATAAAGTACTGATACATGTTACAACATGGACAAACCTTGAAAATATTATGCTAAGGGAAAGAACCAGACACAAAAAGTCACCGCACTCTAGCCTGAGCAACAGAGTAATAATACCCTGTCACAAAAAAAGTCATATATGATTCCATTTATATGAGATATTCAGAATAGATGAAATCTATAGATATAATGCATACTGGTGGTTGACAGGCACTGGGGGTAGTGCGAACTTGGGAGAAACTGCTTAGTGTTTAAGGTGTTTTACTTTGAAGTGATGGAAATGTTTTGGAACAAGATAGAGGTGATAGTCACCCATTATGAATATACTAAATGCCAATGAAATGGTTAATTTCTTGGTATACAAATTTCACTTCAATGAATTTGGAAAAGAAAAAAGGCAATGGTGGGTAAAACTGTCAGAGCCTTAGCAGAAATCAAGGCAGTGGCATCAAAATGTACTAATATTCATGTTACTCCCTGCTACACATTCGCTGCCAAAAATAATTTTTTTTGAAGTATCAGTTTCACTTAAGGATGTACTCAATGAAACAGCAAAATATTTTAGATTATTTAAACTTCATCCTTAAGTACATTTAAAAAATATTCTGTCTTGGCCAAGTGGTAGGGTGAGAAAAAAAAAAATTCTGTGTGACAACATGGGACATAAGCATAAAGTACTTCTGCACACCAAAGGATGATGGTTGTCTCAAGGAAAAGCCCACATGGAAATGTTGAGTTATAAATGAATTGGCCACTTTTTTCATGGAAAACATTTTTACTTCAAAGTACTATAAACAGTTTACTGTAAATAGTTTAAAGACAAACTATTATCCACAAGTGGGTATCTGCAGATATTTTCTTGAAAATGAAAAAAAATGAGACTGTCACTTCAAGTAAAACAACTGACAGTATTTATCGCCAACAACAAAATGTTGGCTTTCAAGTGATAAGTAGAATTTGGAAATCTTGTATCTTCCAAATTAACTTGATCGATACCCAAAACTTAAAAACTTTTCTGAGACTAGTGGTGATTTTTAAAATACTGCATAATAAAATATGAGAACATTTAGAAGATCTGCAGAACTCGGTGAACCAGTATTTTCCAAATTACAATAGCATATTATAAAAATCATTCACGTGTAAAAGATTCATTCAAAGTACAAGATAAATTAATGAATTTTAACATAACAGAGTGCAAAAAGTTCACTGATCCACATGGTACAAAAAGTTTGATCCCACATTGCAACTAGCCTTTAAGAAACTACCACTTGATTTTTGGTTGTAGTATCAAAAGTATCAAAGAACGCCCACAACGATCTAAAAGCCTACTAAAACACTCCCTGCTTTTCCAATCACATATTTGTGAGGCCAGATTTTCTTCAGACTTCAACCTAAACGACATTTTGCAATAAAGCGAAGGCAGAAACAGATACAAAAATCCAGCTAGATGTAAAGTGATTTGCAAAACTGATAAAACAATATTTATCAATTTTTAAAAAAATGGGTATTTTTCATTTAAAATGTCATTTAATTCTTGATACAGTTAATATTCATAATCTACATAACTAAAGCTCTTTGGGTCTTCAATAATTTTTCAGGGTATAAGAAGTCCTTAGACCAGAAAGTTTGAGAACTGCCACTATAGAAAATACCTATATACTTAATAGCCAGGCGTGGTGGCTCATGCCTTTAATCTTGGGAGGCCAACGCGGGCGGATCACTTGAGGTCAGGAGTTCGAGACCAGCCTGGCCAACGTGGTGAAACCCCATCTCTACTAAAAATATTTAAAACCATTAGTATTTTGTGATCAGTGTTTTGGGAGTTATGAACACAACACTGTAAAATCACAGACCACAGAAGAATTAATTTGGGGAGCGGGTGGTTGTAAGAGGAGAGTGAGGAATGGTGTGGGAATAGACAAAAGGTAAAGATATTTGAGGCATACCTTTCAGACAGAATAAAGACACCAGCCAGATGGGAAGGGAGAAGAAGAAACTACATCAACGACGCATGGACGTCTGAAAATGCTTCCTAGTTTTATTGCTATCAGCATACTAGATTGCTGGCTTCTAGTGATCTACTAAAGCTTTATAAAAAATTAAAAAATGAATGTTGGTCAGGCACGGTAGCTCACATCTGTAATCCTAGCACTTTGGGAGGCCGAGGCAGGCAGATCACCTGAGGTCAGGAGTTGGGGACCAGCCTGGCCAACATGGTAAAACCCCGTCTCTACTAAAAATACAAAAATTAACTGGGCATGGTGATGGGCACCTGTAATCCCAGCTATTAGGGAAGCTGAGGCAGGATAATCTCTTGAACCTGGGAGGCGGAGGTTGCAGTGAGCCGAGATCCTGCTATTGAATTCCAGCCTGGGCAAAAGAGGGACACTCCGCCTCAAAAAAAGAAAAAAAAAAAAAAAAGAGAATGTTGGCTGGGTACAGTGGCTCATGCCCATAATGCCAGCACTTTGGGAGGGCAAGGCAGGAGGATCACTTCAGCCCAGGAGTTCAAGACCAGCCTGGACAACATGGTGAAACCATCTCTACAAAAAAATACAAAAACTGGTCAGGCAGGGTGGCATGTGCCTGTAGTCCCAGCTACTCGGGAGGGTAAAGGTGGGAGGATTGCTTAAGCCCAGGTGATTGAAGCTGCAGTGAGCCAAGATGGTGCCACTGTATTCCAACCTGGGTGGCAGACAGAGATCTTGTCTCAAAAAAAAAACAAAAAAACAAAAGAAAGAAAGAAAGAAACACCAACAAATTAGGAACAACTTTCTGATAAATAAATCAAACCTAGTGCAGGGGCCGATTTTGGGCTTTATTGATTGCATTCAGGATTTCTGGTTGGTTCCAACTGAGACACTAAAGTGAAGAAATGACACTTTAATACACAGTTCCCAAGAACAAGTCACATCGTTTTTTTTTTTTTTTGAGATAGGGTCTCGCTCTGTTGCCCAGGCTGGAGTGCAGTCGCACAATCTCAGCTCACTGCAACCTCTGCCTCCTGGGTTCAAGCAATTCTCCTGCCTCAGTCACTGGAGTATCTCGAACGCCTGACCTCCAGTGATTCTCCTGTCTTGGCCTCCCAAAGTGCTGGAATTACAGGAGTGAACCACCTTGCCTGGCCCACAAGTTGCATCTTTCTAGTAAGATTTAAAATGTTATCTTCAAAGTGATCTTCCATTTAGTCCATGAAATAGAATAAAAACTGCATTGACCCAAAACAGATATTAAATCATTCCTATAACAGAAATCTTAAAAAGTAATTAAAAATCAGGCAGGGTATGGTGGCTCATGCCTGTAATCCCAGCACTTTGGGAGGCCGAGGTAAGCAGATCACCTGAGGTCAGGAGTTTGAGACCAGCCTGGCCAACATGGCAAAAATGCATCTCTACTAAAAATAAAAAAGTTAGCTGGGCACAGTGGCATACGCCTGTAATCCCAGCTATTTAGGAGGCTGAAGCAGGAGAACTGCTTGAACCCAGGAGGTGGAGGTGGCAGTGAGCCGAGATTACACCACTGCACTCTGGCCTGGGTGAGAGTCAGACTCTGTCTCAAATGAAACAAAACAAAACAAACAAAACTGAAAACCAGCATGGTGGCTCACACCTGTAATCCCGGCACTTTGGGAGACCAAGGCAGGAGGATCACTTGAGCTCAGGAGTTTGAGACCAGCCTGGGCAACACAGTGAGACTCTGTCTCTGCAAAAATAAATAAATAAGTAACTGAAAATTATTTTCAGTTCAGGATAGTTTCACTGGAAGATAAAAAACCCCAGAAGACTAGCTAAAATTTATATAAAAGGCTAATTAATGTAAGTTTTGAAAAAAGCACAGTCTACTCTGAATCATGGATGGCGTTTCCCAGCCTAAAATTTACTACCATCTTTCTACCCACTACAATATAGTATTTTTAATTTAAAAATTTTATTCTAGAGGAAGTAAAACTTATCTTATTTTTACTCATATTGGATTTTCATGCCTAGGAGAACTTACACACTAAATCTTTCCTGCTTCAGCCTTTTTCAATCTGTCTGGGACATCTGCTGAAGATGTGTAGTGAGTCTCTAAGATCCCTTCCAGTTTTATGATTCTGCAGGGAGAGAAAGCAGGCTGAAGAAAGTACTATATGGCCCATAGCAAGAAAGTAAAAAGACAAAAGGCTAGTATAGTATTGAAGGGTTGAAAAGCAAAAGAGAATGTAAGTAACCTTCCATGGAATAAGACCTGAAGCAACAGATAAGAACTGAAGCAGCAGCCAGAGGAGCTGAAGCAACCCATCAAAAGGGTTTGTGAGTTTGTTAAGAAAATAATAAGTTAGGCCAGGCGCGGTGGCTCAAGCCTGTAATCCCAGCACTTTGGGAGGCCGAGACGGGCGGATCACGAGGTCAGGAGATCGAGACCATCCTGGCTAACACGGTGAAACCCCGTCTCTAATAAAATACAAAAAAAATTAGCCGGGCGTGGTGGCGGGCGCCTGTAGTCCCAGCTACTCGGGAGGCTGAGGCAGGAGAATGGCGTGAACCTGGGAGGCGGAGCTTGCAGTGAGCTGAGATCCGGGCACTGCACTCCAGCCTGGGTGACAGAGCGAGACTCCGTCTCAAAAAAAAAAAAAAAAAGAAAATAATAAGTTAACATTTATTGAGTTCTTATTACCTGCTAGTATTATTCTGACCACTTAAATGTACTATTTAATGCTCATAATTCTTTTGTACATTTATAAAAACAGATACGAATACTAAGTAACAAAGAAGTTCTCAATAGTGATCCAAATTTGGCATGTATAGGAATCACATGGGGATAAATGCAGTTATGAATCAGTAGGTCTGGGTGAGACCTGAGAAAGTGCATTTCTTGTTTTTTCTTTTTGAGACAGAGCCTCACTCTGTCGCCCGGACTACAGTGCAGTGGCCCGATCTCAACTCACTGCAACCTTCGCCTCCCGGGTTCAAGCAATGCTCCTGCTTCAGCCTCCCAAGTAGCTGGGATTACAGGCCCACGGCACAGCACCCGGCTAATTTTTTGTATTTTAGTAGAGACAGGATTTCACCGTGTTGCCCAGGCTGGTCTCAAACTTGAGCTCAGGCAATCCGCCCGCCTCGGCCTCCCTAAGTGCTAGGATAACAGGCATAAGCCACCGTGCACGGCCTGAAAAAGTGCATTTCTAACAAACTCTTGGGTGATGCTGATCTAGCAACTCAGGTATGAAACTTTGAGTAGTAAAATATAACTAAACAGAAGCAGCAAAATTCAAATTATGGCAACCTGAGTCCAAAACAAGTATTATTTGGAAGAAATTTGTTATATTTAGAAGCAGTGTGGTTGCCTATGAATTTTCTTGTTCTGAACAAGAACATTTAAAAATTAGCATATCCTAAGTGCTAACAATCATAATTATACTGCCTTAGGACTCTCAAAGCCAAAATGACACTGATTCTTCACATATTCTCACATAAGTTTTTAAAAGATTACATACAGTCATGTAGGTTTATCTATGGCCATCAATTTTTCAAAAGAATCACTTCATTTACCATTATAAAAGAAATGTAGTATTATTCTACATCTTGGAAAATCCAAAATAACTGTCATAGGATTAATTTTGTAGTAGGTTGCTCCCTATACAGTTAAATAGAACAGAATGGATAAACAATAATCCCACTTACAGAGAATTTCAAACGAAAAGAGTAGGAAAGTAAGTTTTGGAAGTCACATTACTTAAAGGTGAACAGAAACAGAACTTTTCACATGTTAAATTTCTGCAAAAAAAAATATTTCTAGAGAATCCATCAGAGGAACTAAAAGTAGAAAAAACTTTTTACTAAACCAAGACGACGTCTTCAAAAGAAATGAAAATGGCCGGGCACAGTGGCTTACACCTGTAATCCCAGCACTTTGGGAGGCCAAGGCTGGCAGATCACCTGAGGTCAGGAGTTGAAGACCAGCCTGGCCAACATGGCGAAACCCCATCTCTACTAAAAAATACCAAATTAGCCGGGTGTGGTGGTGCATAGCTGTAATCCCAGCTACTCAGGAGGCCAAGGCAGGAGATTCTGGTTGAACCCAGGAGGAGGAGGTTGCAGTGAGCTGAGATGGTGCCACTGCACTCCAGCCAGGGCAACAAGAGTGAAACTCAGTCTCAAAAAATAAAAAAAGGAAATGTAGAAATTACAACTAAGACTATGATCAAGAACAAAGTAGGGAAATAAAAAGGGGCATAATTTAGAATTATATACTTTGAGCAGTTTGAACAAGTTCTCTTAGAAGGAACTGATGAACTGGCAGATGAAATGTATTCAGTGATGCATGGTATGGAGCAGAAAAGTTGAGCAGATCCTTTCCTCTGATAAGCAGTTTGCCCCTTCTGAAGAATTTTTTTACAACCAGCACAGGAAACCTGAATAGCTGTGGTTGAAACTGAAGGAAGCATTTTATTCATGCCAGATGATGCCAGAGAAAGCTGAATGCCTGTAGTCAACTGTGAAGCTATAAAAACAGAAGAGGGAGAAAAAAAATCGAGTTACACAAAATTAAGTAGGCATTCTTTTATTTTCTTTCTTTCTTTTTTTAGAGACAGGGTCTTGCTCTAGTTGCCCTCTTTTGCACTCTAGGCAGTGTAGTGATATGATCATGGCTCACTGCAGCCTTGACACCCTGTACTCAAATGACCCTCTCGCCACCTGGTGGGGTGGCTCACGACTATAATCCCAGAACTTTGGGAGGCCGAGGCGGGTGGATCACCTGAGGTCAGGAGTTCAAGACCAGCCTTGGCCAACGTGGTGAAGCCCCATCTTAATAAAAAATACAAAATTAGCCAGGCGCGGGGGCTAACACCTGTAATCCCAGCATTTGGGGAGGCCAAAGTGGGTGGATCACGAGTTCAAGAGATTGAGACCATCCTGGGCAACATGGGAAAACCCTGTCTCTACTAAAAACACAAAAATTAGCTGGGCATGGTGGCACACACCTGTAGTCCCAGGTACTCGGGAGGCTGAGGCAGGAGAATCACTTGAACCTGAGAGGTGGAGGTTGCAGTGAGCCGAGATCGCGCACTGCCCTCCAGCCTGGCAACAGAGCGAGACCCTGTCTCAAAACAAAATTATCTGGGTGTGGTGGCATGTGCCTGTGATCCTAGCTACTTGGGAGGCTGAGGCAGGAGCACTGCTTGAACCTGGGCAGCGGAGGTTGCAGTGAGCCAAGATCATGCCATTGCACTCCAGCCTGGACAACAAGAGTGGAAACTCCATCTCAAAAAAAATCCTCATGCCTCAGCCTCCCAAGTAGCTGGGACTACAGGCATGCACCACCACACCTGGTTTATAAATCTTCTGTAGAGACGGGATCTCACTATGTTGCCCAGGCTGGTCTCAAACTCCTGCCCTCAAGCGATCCTTCCACCTTGGCCTCCCAAAATGTTGGGATTACAGGCATGAGCCACCATGCCCAGGCTCTTTCATTTTCTTTCTTTTTTTTTTTGAGACAGAGTCTCGGTCTATTGCCCAGGTTGGAGTGCAGTGGTGTAATCTCGGCTCACCACAACCTCCACCTCCCAGGTTCAAGTGAATCTCCTGCCTCAGCCTCCTGAGTAGCTGGGATTACAGGCATGCGCCACCACGCCTGGCTAATTTTGTATTTGTAGTAGAGACGGGGTTTCACTATGTTGTCCAGACTAGTCTCGAACTCCTGACCTCATGATCCGCCTGCCTTGGTCTCCCAAAGTGCTGGGATTACAGGTGTAAGCCACCGTGCATGGCCTCTCTTTAATTTTCTTTTTTTTTTTTTTTTTTGTTTTTTTTTTTTGAGACGGAGTCTTGCTCTGTCACCCAGGCTGGAGTGCTGTGGCCGGATCTCAGCTCACTGCAAGCTCCGCCTCCCGGGTTCCCGCCATTCTCCTGCCTCAGCCTCCGGAGTAGCTGGGACTACAGGCGCCCGCCACCTCGCCCGGCTAGTTTTTTTTTTTTTGTATTTTTTAGTAGAGACGGGGTTTCACCGTGTTCACCAGGATGGTCTCGATCTCCTGACCTCGTGATCCGCCCGTCTCGGCCTCCCAAAGTGCTGGGATTACAGGCTTGAGCCACCGCGCCCGGCCCTCTCTTTAATTTTCTTACAGGTTACTTCTCCTGGACTTGAAACCCAACATAAACAGAGCAATATTCAAAGGCATTAAAAAAGAATGAATCAGCTATCATATTGGTCTGAATAAACATAATTAACTTAAATCATTCTATTACCACTCTCTGAAAACACAGCGTTTATTTTCAGTTCATTCTCCTGAGTTCTGGATTGTTGCCTATGACAATACTCCTAAAAAGAAAAAAAGAAAAGAATTAAAAATAATGAATACAATGAATTTAAGACAACCACTCATTCAACAGAAAATGATAAATTGTGGTCAGGTCTGGTCAATGAATTGTAAACTGAATTGAACCAAAATACATGGGTATGCACTACCCTTTTGGTGCTCTTTGGCTGACAATACCAATCACCTAATACATTATTTTCTGTGGTATCCAGGTGTGACATCAGAATCTTTTGTCAACAAAATCCTTCCAGTCACTACCAATAGGGAGCAGACATATTGAATTACAACTATTTTTTTTTTTTTGAGACGGAGTCTCGCTCTGTCGCCCAGGCTGGAGTGCAGTGGCGCGATCTCGGCTCACTGCAAGCTCCACCTCCCGGGTTCACGCCATTCTCCTGCCTCAGCCTCCCGAGTAGCTGGGACTATAGGCGCCCGCCACCACGCCCGGCTAGTTTTTTGTATTTTTAGTAGAGACGGGGTTTCACCATGTTAGCCAGGATGGTCTCGATCTCCTGACCTCGTGATCCACCCGCCTCGGCCTCCCAAAGTGCTGGGATTACAGGCTTGAGCCACCGCGCCCGGCGAATTACAACTATTTTCCCTACTTTTTTTTTCTTGTTTTTTTGGAGACAAGATCTTACTCTGTCACCCAGGCTGGAATACAGTGACGCGATCTCGGCTCACTATAACCTCCTACTTCCGGGTTCAAGTGATTCTCATGCCTCAGCCTCTGGGACTACAAGGACGTGCCTCTATGCCCGGCTAATGTTTGAATTTTTAGTGGAGGCATGGTTTCACCATGTTGCCCATGGTCTTGAACTCCTGGCCTCAAGTGATCTGCCTGTCTCACCCTCCTAAAATGCTGGGATTACAGGTATGAGCCACCACACTCAGTCTTCCCTGCTTGTTCTAATCATTAACAGCCAATTGTTTTCATAAAGACCTTAACCCCAGAAATTGTTAATTGGACAGAATGATTCTTACAAAGGACAATTTTTTCAGAGCAGGAGGCAATTTCATAGCTGCTATATCTAAACTTGATCTATGTATGAAAGTCCACGGGATGAAGAAGCAATAGATAGTTCCTAGATGAATAACATTCCCCAGTGTCAACAACTCAATGGTAAGCATACCAATATTAATATTAAATATTAATATTTAATTAAATATTATTTAATATTAATACTAAATTTATTTATATTTAATATTTTAATTAATCTTATTTAATATTAATCTACTTTAGGCTATTTCTAAATAGAATACTACAAATAAATTACTCTTTTTAGCCATTTTTCTTTCATTAGAACTTTCAGCTGGTTCACAGTTCATATACAAACATTCTTTTTTTTTTTTTCTTTTTTTTAAGAGACAGGGTCTCGCTTCATCACCCAGGCTGGAGTGCAATGGCACAATCATAGCTCACTGCTTCCTTGAATTCCGGGGCTCAAGCGATCCTCCTGCCTTAGCCTCTCAAGTAGCTGAGACTACAGGTGTGCACCACTATGCCTGGCTAATCTTTATATTTTTTATACAGACAAGGTCTCGTCATCCGGTTGGTCTCAAACTCTTGGGCTCAAGTGATCGTCCCGCCTTGGCCTCCCAAAGTTCTGGGATTACTAGTGAGCCACTGTGCCCGGCCATATATTACAAACATTCTAAGGAATGTTTTCCCTACTTAAACAATACTCACAGCTCAAGTCAGTTCATCCTTTATGGGTTCTTTAGTAAGCAATATGTATAAAATTTTTTAAAAATTTACATAAAAATTAATTTAGATTAAAAAATTGTAATTTGTATTGTTTCAAGTTAAGAAAAACAAAAATAAAATGTGTTAACCTCTGGAAGTAGACTCTGGCGGGGGGAAAAAAAAAAAAAGTGTTAACCTTAGCCAGGCCCATAACACCTTAAACAATCCTTTTATCTACACCAAAACCCAATTCCAGGCCGGGCGCGGTGGCTCAAGCCTGTAATCCCAGCACTTTGGGAGGCCGAGACGGGCGGATCACGAGGTTAGGAGATCGAGACCATCCTGGCTAACACGGTGAAACCCCGTCTCTACTAAAAAATATAAAAAACTAGCCAGGCAAGGTGGCGGGCGCTTGTAGTCCCAGCTACTCGGGAGGCTGAGGCAGGAGAATGGCGTAAACCTGGGAGGCGGAGCTTGCAGTGAGCTGAGATCCGGCAACTGCACTCCAGCCTGGGCCACAAAGAGAGACTCTGCCTCAAAAAAAAAAAAAAACAAAAAAAAAACAAAACAAACCAATTCCAAACAGTCTAATTTTTCCTCAAATCATTTTCTTACATATACTTGTAATGGCACTTAACACCATATACCTTGTATTATTTCATTAACTGCTTTGGAGGAGACAAAGATTTGAGTTTTTCAATGAATAATTTCAGCACCTTTATAACTAAAATTTATAATTAAATGCTGCTCTAGAAATAATGGAAATAAGGGAAAAGTGTTTACTTGAGCATTGTCGGGTTCTGTCTTAACTTCATCTAGCAGCCCCAGCTGTGATGCCACTGACTTGTCACATTCACCACCTAACAGTGGTTCTTTCATTTTAGTACGTGATGCAAAGGAATTCTCCAGTTCCAAACTAATGGGTTTCTTCCTGAAGAACAGTTTCCAGATTCCTAAAATAAAATATTGATAAAGAGTTTGATTTTAAAATTAGTCCTTTTAAATACAGTAATTTTCTGGAACCACAAAAGGGTCTTTAGACAGCTTGGCATCAAGGTTCCTTCACTGTAAGAACACTGGCTTCTTTCCTTTCATTCATTATTCTTCAATATAGTTTTGCTGTATACTTCTCTGGTAGCTACTACCAACTCTGTGCTTTCTTCTGAAATAGTCTCCATTTCTGTTCCCCCAAGCCTGAATGCAGCATAAAACCACCAAAACTTACAAGTTTATTTTTAACTTTTCAATAGTAGAAAACGTAAAGCTTTCAGCCGGGGGCGGTGGCTCACACCTGTAAACCCAGCACTTTGGGAAGTCTAGGTGGGTGGATCACCTGAGGTCAGGAGTTCGAGACCAGGCTGGCCAACATGGTGAAACCCCATCTCTACTAAAAATACAAAAATTAGCTGGGTATGGTGGCACGTACCTGTAATCCCAGCTACTTGGGAGCCTGGGGCACGAGAATCGCTTGAACCTGGGAGGTGGAGGTTGCATTAAACAGACACTGAGCCACTGCACTCCAGCCTGGGAGACAGAGTGAGACTGTGCCTCAACAAACAAACAAACAAACAAAAAAGCTTTCTATCTGAGGTTAACCCAATCTGTACTCACTACCCCTCTCTGCCCTCCAGTTATCCTTGTCATTTGCTTCTTCGATTTCTCTTCCATTCCAGGATATAAGCATTTAAATACATTCTAGAATCTAAAGCTACCCACCGTCTCTCTGACTACCCCTTTCCCCATTCTTGAAATTCCTTTGATTTTTCTTACTCTGACGTCTCCTGTTTGTCATTTTACCTCTTTGGCAGTATTTTTCACAAATACTTATTTTACCGCTTCTGAAATGTTTGTGTTCCTCAAAAACACAATTTCCCAGCAGTCTTCTTGCCTGCTCTATGATCTTGAACTCCTGGCTTTTAAAAAATAACCAAGTTGGCTGGGCGCAGTGGCTCACGCCTGTAATCCCAACACTTTGGGAGGCTGAGGAGGGTGGATCACATGAGGTCAGGAGTTTGAGACCAGTCTGGTCAACATGCTGAAATCCCACCTCTACCAAAAATACAAAAAATTAGGCTTGGTGGCATACGCCTGTAATCCCAGTTACTCGGTAGGCTAGGGCAGGAGAATAGCTTGAACCTGCGAGCAGAGGTAGCAGTGGGCCAAGATCGCGTCATTGCACTCCAGCCTGGGTGACAGAGCAAGACTCTGTCTCAAAAAAAAAAAAAAAAAAGAAAGAAAGAAAAATCTGTTAGCTGGGTGCGGTAGTTCACACCTGTAATCCCAGCATTTTGGGAGGCTACGGTGAGTGGATCACCGGAGGTCAGGAGTTTGAGACGGGCCTGGCGAACAAGGCGAAACCCCGTCTCTACGAAAAATACAAAAAAAAAAAAAATCAGCTGGGTGTGGTGATATGTGCCTGTGATCTCAGCTACTCGGGAGGCTGAGGCAGGAGAATCGCTTGAACCCAGGAGGTGGAGGCTGCAGTGAACTGAGATTGCACCACTGCATTCCAGCTGTCTCAAACAAACAAAAAAACCAAGTCTTTGGCCAGGTGCGGTAGCTCATGCCTGTAATCCCAGCACTTTGGAGGTCAAGGCAGGTGGATCACCTGAGGTGAGGAGTTCGAGACCAGCCTGGTCAACATGGCAAAAGCCTGTCTCTACTAAAAATACAAAAATTAGCTGGTCATGGTGGCAGGCGCCTGTAATTCCAGCTACTCGGGAGGCTGAGGCAGGAGAATCACTTGAAAACGAGAGGCAGAGGTTGCAGTGAGCCGAGATCGTGCCATTGCACTCCAGCCTGAGAGACAGAGCGAGACTCCATCTCAAAAAACAAAACAAACAAAAACCAAGTCTTTTTTTATTTTTATTATTTTTTGAGACAAAGTCTCGCTCTGTCACTCAGACAGTGGCACTATCTCAGTTCACTGCAGCCTCACCCCCCTGGGATCAAGCAATTCTCCCACCTTAGTCTCCCGAGTAGCTGGGACCACAAGCATGCGCCACCATGCCCAGCTAATTTTTTTTTTTTTTTTAAGAGAAGGTGTCTCACTATGTTGCCCAGACTGATCTCGAACTCCTGGCTCAAGTGATCCTCTCACCTCAGCCTCCCAAAGTGCTCAAATGACAGGTGTCTATCTGCGCCCGGCCTATGATCACAACCACAGATTCAACTATCACCTATGGGCTGTTTCTCCCTTACGTTCCTAAGCTGCGGTCCATATACCTAATTGCCTATTAAATATCTCCATTTGGCCGGGGCGGTGGTTCACGCCTGTAATCCCAGCACTTTGGGAGGCTGAGGCGGGTGGATCACGAGGTCAGGAGATCGAGACCATCCTGGCTAACACGGTGAAACCCCGTCTCTACTAAAAATACAAAAAAAATTAGCCAGGTGCAATGGCAGGTGCCTGTAGTCCCAGCTACTTGGGAGGCTGAGGCAGGAGAATGGCGTGAGCCTGGGAGGCGGAGCTTGCAGTGAGCAGAGATCGAGTCACTGCACTCCAGCCTGGGTGACAGAGCAAGACTCCGTCTTGATAATAAAATAAATAAATAAATATCTCCATTTGAATGTTCCACAGGTCCCTCAAACTCAAGGGATTTGAACTCTGGTCTCAAGCAATCCTCTTGCCTCAATAACACTATATTCTTTTATTACCCCCACAAACCTGCTTTACAGATATTCCCTTTCTTGGTAAATAGCAGTGTCATATACCTAATTTCCTATACCAGAAATCTAGGATTAACCTGGAATTATTCTTCTCCCTAAATCTAATCATGAAATTAGATCAATCTACCCCTTTAAATAAGTCTTTTTTTTTTTTTTAGACAAGAGTTTTGCTCTTGTTGCCCAGGATGGAGTGCAATGGCGTACATCTCGGCTCACTGCAACCACAGCCTCCTAGGTTCAAGCAATTCTCCTGCCCCAGCCTCCTGAGTAGCTGGGATTACAGGTATGTGCCACCACGCCCAGCTAATTTTGTATTTTTAGTAGAGATGGGGCTTTTCCATGTTGGTCAGGATGGGCTCAAACTCTCGACCTCAGGTGATCCGCCTGCCTTGGCCTCCCAAAGTGTTGGGAATACAGGCGTGAGCCACCACGACCAGCCAAATAAGTCTTAAGTCTATTTTCCCATCACACATGCCTGCCTGCTTCTCCTCACTATCCAAATCAGTAGATTCATTTTTGGTCAATAGGCAGCTAAAATCCAAACTCACAGTATAAAAGACTGTTGTGCATTCAGGTTTTAAAAAAATTCCATCTTACAATTTTTGAGGAACTACGAAAGCAAGGTCTCTTTTACTTTTTTCATTATACTTTAAGTTCTGGGGTACATGTGCAGAACATGCAGTTTTGTTATACAGGTATACACATGCCATGGTGGTCTGCTGCACCCATCAACCTGTCACCTATATTAGGTATAGCTCCTAATGCTATTCCTCCCAGCAAGGTCTCTTTTTCAAAGACAGATTGGTTCCTTATTTTCTCCTTTTTCCTTGACTGAGGCCTACTTTCCACTTTTCTGGTAACTGCCACCTCTGATTCTAAATCCTTTGGAACTCTTTCCTTTCCTGCTACTCTAGCTTGGCTTCAGAGTGCAAGTCTTCCTGTCTCCTAGATCCTTAAAAAAGAGCCTTGAGGCCGGCCATGGTGGCTCACGCCTGTAATTCTAGCACTTTGGGAGGCTGAGGTGGGCGGATCACCAGGTCAGGAGATCGAGACCATCCTGGCAAACACGGTGAAATCCCGTCTCTACTAAAAATACAAAAAAAAAAAAAAAAAAAAATTAGCCGGCCGTGGTGGCGGGCGCCTGTAGTCCCAGCTTCTCGGGAGGCTGAGGCAGGAGAATGGCGTGAAACCCGGGAGGCGGCGGAGCTTGCAGTGAGCGGAGATTGTGCCACTGCACTCCAGCCGGGGCGACAGAGTGAGACTCCGTCTCAAAAAAGAAAAAAAAAAAAAAAAAAAAAAAAAAAAGAGCCTTATAGCAGGCATCTGTAGTCCCAGCTAGTCGGGAGGCTGAGGCAGGAGAATAGCGTGAACCCAGGATGCGGAGCTTGCAGTGAGCCGAGATTGCGTCACTGCACTCCAGCCTGGGTGACAGAGCAAGACTCTGTCTCGGAAAAATAATAAAAAAAAAGCCTTCATTATGGAGGGCAGATGATAACTAACACAAATGCGGAGAAGCTGAAGTTCTTACAGGATCACTTAGAATAATGGGCTCCAAAAAAGAAAAACAAACAAACAAAAAAATCTCTTATAGGAGTAATTCCAGGACTACGGTTTTATTCTGGGTTAGTACACGAAAGACCCAAGTAATCCTGCCATTATTTTTTATTTCTGTGATTGGGGCTCAACCACCTTCCCTCATTTCCATCTTTAGCTCAACTTTTGCTGAAAGTTCCTATCCCAACACAGAAAGTTAAATAAGGCCTGAGTGTCAAGTGCAATAAATAGTTCATACAGCCTCTGTCCAGCCCATTTGAGCACTACACACAAGTAGTAAAGCAAAACTCACTAATAATTAACTATTCGTCATTAGGTAGATTCCCTTCACCTGAAACTACATACGCCATGCAAGTCTAAACATCAGTTAAAAAGAAAGCACCAAGTTTTGTGCAGTGGTGGTATCATAGCCAATGAAGTTTACGTGAGGTACAATTACTGCTATTTGTAAGACAAAACAAAACAAAATAAAACAAAACAAAGTACCTATGAGCTTTGGCATCTTGCAACCCCTTCAAACATGTCATCATACAAACATAAAAATAGTGGAGACTGAGCGCGGTGGCTCACGCCTGAAATCCCAGAGCTCTGGGAGGCTGAGGTGGGTGGATCAGGAGGTCAGGAGTTCAAGGCCAGCCTTACCAACATAGTGAAACCCCATCTCTACTAAAAAATACAAAAAATTAGTTGGGCGTGGTGGTGGGCACCTGTAATCCCAGCTACTCAGGAGGCTGAGGCAGAATAGCTTGAATCTGGGAGGCGGAGGTTGCAGTGAGCCGAGATCTCGCCATTGCACTCCAGCTCAGGCAAGAGTGTGAGACTCTGTCTCAAAAAGAAAAAAAGGAAAGCATCCTGAAAATTTCTGAGGCAAGGGAAAATGCAATGCAACATATGGCTATAAGAAGAGCAAAACATGTATTAGTGACAGATCCATTACTTCCTTTTCCAACAAGATGCACATTAGAGTAAAATAATTCCTACAGATTTCCTTTTAACATAGCCCTACTCATCTTTCCAAACTAGGGCTAAATCACAGTATGACAGAGTACAGGTATTAATAGTCAAAGGATGAATGCTGCACATCTTCCTGCTGGGCAATACTACTTGGTAGTAATATAAAATATATATACATATATACACATACACACATTTTGAGATGGAGTCTTGCTCTGTCACCAGGCTGGAGTGCAGTGGTGTGATCACGGCTCACTGCAACCTCTATCTCCCAGGTTCAAGCGATTCTCCTGCCTCAGCATGCTGGGTAGCTGGGATTACAGGCATGCGCTACCATGCTCAGCTAATTTTTGTATTTTAGTAGAGACGGGTTTTCACCATGTTGGCCAGGATAGTCTCTATCACCTGACCTTGTGATATCACCTGACCTTGTGATCCGCCCGCCTCGGCCTCCCAAAGTGTTGGGATTACATGTGTGAGCCACCGCGCCCAGCCATAAAATATTTTAATTTAAACCGAAGAGAGAAATATGATAGAGCACACAACAAAATTCACATTCATTCTTTCTTTTTTTTTTTCCGAGACGGAATCTCTCTCTGTCACCCAGGCTGGAGTGCAGTGGCACAATCTCAGCTCACTGCAACCTCCGCCTCCCAGGTTCAAACAATTATCTGCCTCAGCCTCCTGAGTAGCTGGGATTACAGGCGCCTGCCAGCACGCCTGGCTACGTTTTGTTTTTTAGTAGAGACGGGAAGTTTTGTTTTTTCAGTAGAGACGGGGTTTCACCATCTTGGCCAGGTTGGTCTCGAACTCCTGACCTCATGATCCACCGGCCTCAGCCTCCCAGAGTGCTGAGATTACACGCATGAGCCATCACACCCAGCCCACATTCATTCTTAAAGTAAAACAGGAGATCACAAAGAAATTGGAAGTTTCAAGATCAGGCACGGTGGCTCATGCCTGTAATCCCAGCACTTTGGGAGGCCGATGCGGGCTGATCACCTGAGGCTGGGAGTTCAAGACCAGCCTGACCAACATGGAGAAACCCCGTCTCTACTAAAAACACAAAAAATTAGCCGAGCGTGGTGGCACATGCCTGTAATCCCAGCTATTTGGGAGGCTGAGGCAAGAGAATCACTTGCACCTGGGAGGCAGAGGTTGCAGTGAACCGAGATTGTGCCACTGCACTCCAGCCTGGGCAACAAGAACGAAACTCCATCTCAAAAAAAAAAAAAAAAAAGAAAAGAAAATGCAAGTTTCAAGAGTTATTTCCAGATACACATATAGACCTCCAGGGGATATCATCCAGATTCTTCCTGGAAAATTAGTAAATAGTATTTATATAACCCTGATGGTTCAAACTACTGTTAAAAAATGAATTTTTGGGTGGGCACTGTGGCTCACCTCTGTAATCCCAGCACTTTAGGAGCCTGAGGCGGGCAGATTATCTGAGGTCAGGAGTTCGAGACCAGCCCGGCCAACGTGGTGAAACCCCATCTCTACTAAAAATACGAAAAATTAGTCAGGTGTGGTGGCACACACCTGTAGTTTCAGCTCTTGGGAGGCTGCGACAGGAGAATCTCTTGACCTGGGAGGCGGAGGCTGCAGTGAACGGAGATCGTGCCACTGCACTCCAGCCTGGGTGCAACACAGCAAGACTCCATCTCAAAACAAACAAACAAACAAACAAAAGGCCGGCGCGGTGGCTCACGCCTGTAATCCCAGCACTTTGGGAGGCTGAGGTGGGTGGATCACGAGGTCAGGAGTTCAAGATCAGCCTGGCCAAGATGGTGAAACCCCATCTCTATTAAAAATACAAAAAAAATTAGCCAAGCATGGTGGTGGGAGCCTGTAATCCCAGCTACTCGGGAGGCTGAGGCAGACAATTTCTTAAACCCAGGAGGTGGAGGATGCAGTGAGCCGAGATCGGGCCACTGCACTCAAGCCTGGGCAACAGAGCAAAACTGCATCTTAAAAAAAAAAAAAAAAAAATTTTCAATTGAAAAAAAAATTTGCATGAGATTTCAATGAAATATAAGGCAGCTACAATAATGAAAGGAAACTGCATGACGATGAGTAAGATGCACAGACATACAATCTCAAAACTAATTTATATAGAGACTATTTTTTTACTGCTACAGATAAAGTTATAATCTTGATTGGAGAGAGAGCTGAACAAATTTAGCAACAAACTTTCTGTTTTTTTTTTTTGTTTTTTGTTTTTTTTTTTTGAGACGGAGTCTCGCGCTGTCGCCCGGGCTGGAGTGCAGTGGCCGGATCTCAGCTCACTGCAAGCTCCGCCTCCCGGGTTTGCGCCATTCTCCTGCCTCAGCCTCCTGAGTAGCTGGGACTACAGGCGCCCGCCACCTCGCCCGGCTAGTTTTTTTGTATTTTTTAGTAGAGACGGGGTTTCACTGTGTTAGCCAAGATGGTCTCGATCTCCTAACCTCATGATCCGTCCGTCTCGGCCTCCCAAAGTGCTGGGATTACAGGCTTGAGCCACCGCGCCCGGCCAACTTTCTGTTTTTTACAAGTAATAGCCCAGACTGTAGTCCCAGCTACTCAGGAGGCTGAGGCAGGAGGATCACCTGAACCTGGAAGGCAGAGGTTGCGGTGAGATACGATTGCGCCACCGCACTCCAGCCTGTATGACAGAATAAGATTCCATCTCAAAATAAATACATAAAATAAACTAATAACCCAATATTGAAAATTTTGGGGAAAAACCTTAAAATTCTGTATGACTATAAATATAACTTGAAGAAATGATTTTTTAAAAAGTCATATTATGGATGACAGTGATTTATATAAGGAAATTCAAATCTTCTATATTTTCTGTGATAACAATTTACCATGAGTGACCCAAATACAATGTTTAAACATAATACACAAAATTGAATTCTGACATCATTGATAATTTGCTTACTTTCAGTCCTGAAAACCACAGCTTTACATGTATTTTTCTATTTGGTCATTACAAAGGTGTATTTGTCACAGTAGGAGGATGGAACTCATTTTAATCCGTGATGTGTTAGCTTAATTTATAACTTTTAAATATTTAGACACAGAGTTCATAACCTTAGCAAGGACCCCACAAAGGCTAGGGGCCAGTGTGAATCTAGCACCCCAACCACAAGTATGTTTCAAAACTAGACTGGGAATGAGGGGTGCAGAATACTGATTTAACAACAATTCCCTATTAGAGCTAGGTGGCTGGCATGTGCCACAACAAAGGCAGGAATGGGCAGGCCCAGGAGAGCCCTAGGAATGACTGTTCAAGGAAGGGGGCTATTGTCCCTCAAGCTGGAATGTAGTCAAGGAGGTGCTTTCAGCATCAGCAAATGACAGCTGCAGCCAAAGGGAGATCTACAACAACCACAGGAGAAAACACCATCCTCCTCTTTGGGCCAGAGGGAAAGACAGACAGATGTCAAGGCAAAGAATCAGCTGCACCTTAATCTCCTCACTTTACTTGTCCCCATACTGCTTTCCTTCCTGCAAGTCATTTCTGCCTAATCAGATCCTACGCAGTTTGTAAATCAACTGAACTCCAGATTTTATCAGACTAGCAAGAATTAAAAATAATATGGGGGCTGGGTGCAGTGGCTCACACCTGTAATCCCAGCAATTTGAGAGGCCGAGACAGGTGGATCACGAGGTCAGGGGATCGAGACCATCCTGGCTAACACGGTGACAGCCCGTCTCTACTAAAATTACAAAAAATTAGCCGGGTGTGGTGGCAGGCGCCTGTAGTCCCAGGTACTCGGGAGGCGGAGGCAGGAGAAGGGTGTGAACCCTGGAGGCCGAGCTTGCAGTGAGCCAAGACTGTACCACTGCACTCCAGCCTAGGCACAGAGCGAGACTGTCTTAAAAAAAAAATAATGGGGCTGGGCATGGTGGCTCACACCTGTAATCCCAGCACTTTGGGACGCCAATGCGGGTAAATTATCTGAGGTCAGGAGTTCAAGACCAGCCTGGCCAATATGGTAAAACCCTGTCTCTACTTAAAATATAAAAAAAATTAGCCAGGGCCGGGCACAGTGGCTCACACCTGTAATCCCAGCACTTTGGGAGGCAAAGGTGGGAGGATCACTTGAGGTCAGGAGCTCAAGACCAGCCTGACCAACATGGTAAAACCCCATCTTTACTAAAAATACAAAAATTAGCAGGGCATGGTAGCACATGCCTGTAATCTCAGCTACTAGGGAGGCAGAGCTTGCAGTGAGCTGAGACTGTGCCAGCCTGGGACTCTGTCTCAAAAAAAAAAAAAAAAAAAAAAAAGTTGGGCATGGCAGGAGGCACCTATAATCCTAGCTACTTGGGAGGCCAAGGCAGGAGAACTGCTTGAATCCAGGAGGCGGAGGTTGCAGTAAGCCGAGATCACGTCACTGCACTCCAGCCTGGGCAACAGAGGGAGACTCTGTCTCCAAAAAAAACCCAAAACAAAACAAAACAAAAAATGGATAAATCCAGGCATAGTAGAGTAGCCTTTAGCATACTAAATCCTTTTACTAGAATTAATTACAAAATTTAACAGACTTTATTTACTGGTAAGGGGACTTTCCACGACAAAATAGTGGAAACCCAAGCAGAAAACAGCAGGAGACAGTTAGCAGTACTGGATTCTAAAGTAGCTGGAACTCAAGAGGCACAATCTGGGAGAGGAGGAAACCACAGAAAAATAATGTGCATACAAATCTCCTCTCCTCCAAGTCACTGGCTGACTCCTAAACTGCACATTTACAGAGTGAGACTTCAAAAACTTAACAGTTAAACGTCAAAGAGCAGTTAAACGTCAAAGAGCTGATAAGATTATAGCAGCTATGCTGAGTTGAGAGTTGAAATTTAAGACTAGCAAGATAGAGGGGTTTTGGTAAAGACCTGGATTTCTGGTTGAGACTCAAGGAGGGCCTTGCTCTAGGAGTAATGGCCATGCCCCAAGAAGAAAAGAGACCACTTCCAAGAAGAAAGGACAAACTGAAATAGAACAGCCTTAACAAGGCCTGTAATCAACAGGATCAATGTCATCTGCTACTACTATCCACGTGCCTAATGGCAACCTTAGCCTGAAGGAAGTACATCCAGATGCTAATAATGTTCATCCAAAATATCCAGAATCTAATAACAATTTATGGACCAAGAGGAATTTTTAAAATCCCAAAACTGACTGAAAAAAAATGCAACAGAAACAAACCCACAGGTGACTCAGATATTGTTCTTGTCAGGCAAGGACTTGGTTATGTTTGAGAAAATAGAGGAAAAGATGGAGAAGTTCTGCAGTGACCTGGAATCCATTAAAAAAAAAAAAAAAAAAAAAGAGAGAGAGCGTTAAATGGAAAATCTAGAATTGGAAAACACAGTGAGGAAATTAAGAATTCAATAGATGAATATCAAATTAGTGAAGACAAGCTAGAAGGTAGACTGACGCACAGAGATAAAAGGATGGAAAATTGAAATAATGTGCCATGTGGGATTCCTATTCAGTTCTAGAATAAGAATCTAGAATAATGTGCCATGTGGGATCTCTTATTCAGTTCTAGAAAAAGAGAAAATAGACAATGCAAAAGAAGCAATATTTGAAAGAAAATACCAGGCAAGGTGGCTCACGCCTGTAATCCCAGGACTTTGGGAGGCCCAGGCAGGAGTTTGAGTCCAGGAGTTTGAGACCAGCCTGGGTGACATAGTGAGACCCTCATCTCTATAAATATATTAGAAAAATTAGCTGGGCATGGTGGTGGATGCCTGTAGTACAGGCTACATGGGAGGCTGAGGCTGGGGGATCACTTGAGCCCAGGAAAGAGTTCCAGGTTATGGTGAGCTATGATCGCACCACTGCACACCAGCCTGGGTAACAGATGAGACACTGTCTCGAGAAAAAAATAACAAAAAATACCTACCATTTTTTGGGACAATTTCCAAAACTGAAGAAAAACATCAAACCACATGAATTCAAGAAGTTCTGTGAATCACAAATAAGACAAATATAAAGAAAAAAGCGAGTAGGCATATCATAGTCACACTGGTGAAAACCAAAAAGAAAATCTTAAAAGCAGTAAGAAGGTTGGGTGTGGTGATTCACACTTGTAATTTGAACATGTTGGGAGGTATTGGACAGAGGACTGCTTGAGCCCAGGAGTTCGAGGCCAGCCCCTGGCAGCATAGTGAGACCCCCCATCTCTAAAAACAAAAATTAGCTGGGTGTGATGGTGTGCATCTGGAGTCCCAGCTACTCGGGAGGCTGAGGTGGTAGGACTGCTTAAGCTTGGGGGGGGGTGAGGCTACAGTGAGCTGTGATCATGCCACTGCATCCAGCCTGGGGGACAGAGTGAGACCCTGTCTAAAAAAAAAAAAAAAGAAAAGAAAAGAAAAGAAAACAATGAAACTTCAGAAGCCAATGCAGTATCTTTAAAGTGCTGGGGAAAATCTACCTAAAATTCTATATTCAATAAAAATATCCTTCAAGATTAAGAGCAAAATAAAGACACTTTCAGATAAATGAAAACACTGTAGAAATGCTAAAGGAAATTCTTTTTTTTTTTTTTTTTTGGAGACAAGAGTTTTACTCTTGTCGCCCAGGCTGGAGTGCAATGGCACAATCTCGGGTCACTGCAACCTCCACCTCCCGGGTTCAAGGGATTCTCCTGCCTCAGCCTCCTGAGTAGCTGGGATTATAGGCATGCATTACCACTCCTGGCTAATTTTTTGTGTTATTAGTAAAAAAGGGGTTTCACCTGTTGGCCAAGCTGGTCTGGAACTCCTGACCCCAGGTGATCCACCTGCCTCGGCCTTCCAAAGTGCTGCGATTACAGGCGTGAGCCACCATGCCCGGCCACTAAAGGAAATTCTTTAAGCTAAAGTAAAATAGTAGATGGGAATTTAGCATAAAAGTTCGAAAGGAGGCCAGGCATTGTGGCCCATGCCTGTAATCCCAACACTCTGGGAGGCTGAGGCAGGCGGATCACTTGAGGTCTGCAGTTCGTGACCAGTCTGGCCAATGTGGTGAAACCCCATCTCTACTAAAAATACAAAAATTAGCTGGGTATGGTGGTGCATGCCTGTAATCCCATCTACTCGGGAGGCTGAGGCAGGAGAACTGCATGAACCCAGGAGGTGGAGGTTGCAGTGAGCCCAGATCACGCCATTGCACTCCAGCCTGAGTGACAGTGCAAGATTCTGTTTCAAAAAAAAAAAAGAAATTGGAAAGGAAGAAAACTGTTTTTATTTGTAGGCATGACTGCATATAGAAAACTCTAAGGAACCTCCCCCAACTCAATCCCGGTAAAAGAAACTACTGGAGTAAGTGAATTCAGCAGAATCATAGGATAATACAAGATCCGCATTCTAGAATTTTTCTTATCGCTGATCTTCAACATTGTAGTAGAAGTTCTAGTCAGATCAATAAAGCAAGAAAAAATAAAAGACAAACTTTGAAAAGTAAGTAAAATTGTTATTATTCATGGATGACATGATTCTGTACAAAGAAAATTCAAAAGAATCTCCAAATTATTAAGCTTAGCAAGACATTTGAAAATTAATTTTGGCCAGGTACAGTGGCTCACACCTGTCATCCTAGCAATTTGGGAGGCAGAGGCGGGTAGATTACCTGAGGTCAGTAGTTCAAGGCCAGTCTAACATGCTGAAACCCGTCTCTACTAAAAATACAAAAAAATTAGCTAGCCGTGGCAGTGGGCACCTGTAATCCCAGCCACTCAGGAGGCTGAAACAGGAGAATCACTTGAATGTGGGTGTTGGAGGCTGCGGTGAGCCATTGCGCCACTGCGCTCCAGCCTGGGTGACACAGCGCGACTCCGTCTCAAAAAAAAAAAAAAAATCAATTTTATTTATTTGCACTAGAACAGAAAAATATAAAAATAACCATTTCTACAGTATCATGAATATCAAGTATATGAATAACTCTAATGAAAGCTATTAAAGAACTCTACAGTGAAAACAAAACATTGCTGAGTGAAATTAAGGAAGATCTAAATAAATGCTCATTGATGGAAAGAGTCAATATTAAGTTAATTTTTCTCCTAATTAAGCTGTAGAAGAAAATCCCAGCAGAGGTTTTTGTGGAATTTGCAAGGTAATTCTAATGTATATATAATGTGCATACAGAGCCTAGAATAACCAAGACAATCTCAAAAAAAAAAAAAAAAAAAGTTGGAAGGGCTTATAAAGCTACAGTACATTAAGATAGCGTGGTATGGACACAAGCAAAAACAAAACATAGAGTCCGGAAGCAGATATACTCCTCTTATTTCTTTGCATTATACCACTTCTTTATACATTACACTTTGCTAAGATTTATTTTATCTAGCCAGGCACAGTGGCTCCTGTCTGTAATCCCAGCACTTTGAGAGGCCGAGGCAGGTGGATCACCTGAGGTCAGGAGTTCTAGACCAGCCTGGCCAGCATGGTGAAACCCTGTCTCTACTAAACCAAAATTAGCCAAGTGTGGTGTAATCCCAGCTACTTGGGAGGCTGAGGCAGGAGAATCACTTGAATTTAGGAGGTGGAGATTGCAGTTAGCTGAGATCGCGTTACTGCACTCCAGCCTGGGCGACAAGAGTGAAACTGTCTCCAAAAAAAAAAAAAAAAAGAAAATTATCTTATTCAACTGAGTTCTGCAAGGTCTTTTACTAGCCTGATGGGAAGGCTGGAGGCAGAAGGCTATATGCTTTTCAAACCAAACTAAAATGTCCCTGGTTAATTCTGCAGGCAATGGGGAGCCATCATTTCTGAAGTGCCTCGGTACGGGGTTACACTGATGAGCAGGATGTCCCAACCAGTAAGTATATACAAGGTACTGAGAAGAAATGAGAGGTGAAATTTGAGCTGGGTTTTAAAGTGTCTACTACCAACCAATAATGGGGGATATTCCTGGTATAGAGACAGTAGGTACAGAACCACAAATAGTCGGGCACAGTGGCTCAAGCCTGTAATCCCAGCCCTTTGAGAGGCCGAAGCGGGTGGATTGCTTCAATTCAAGAGTTCGAGACAGCCTAGGCAACATGGAGATAACCTGTCTCTAAAAAAAATATAAAAATTAGCTGGGCGTAGTGGGGAGCACCTGTTGTCCTAGCTACTCTGGAGCCTCAGGTGGGAGGATCGCTTGAGCCCGGAAAGCTGAGGCTGCTTGTGAGCCGTGATCTTGTCACTGCACTCAGCCTGGGCCAAAGAGCGAGACCCTGTCTCCAAAAAAAAAAAAAAGAAAGAAAAAAGAAAGAAAAAAAGCACAAATACATGGGAACTAGAAGGAGCGGGACTATTGTTGCAGATAAAGTACAAATGCAAGAGTGCCAGTAAAAGGAACTGGAAAGCTGGAAAAGTAGACATGGGTCATGGGTCATGTCAGGAAGGTCCCTGATACCAAATACCTTAAAATTAATCTTGTAAATCAGCAGCGTTCAAACTGTGCTTTTGGGGTTCAGCAAACATTTCATTCTTTTTTTTTTTTTTTTTGAGACGGGGTCTCGCTCTGTCGCCCAGACTGGAGTGTAGTGGCAGGATCTCGGCTAAATGCAACCTCTGCCTACAACTCAAGCGATTTTCCTGCCTCAGCCTCCTGAGTAGCTGAGATTACAGGCGCCTGCCACCAAGCCCAGCTAATTTTTGTATTTTTAGTAGAGACGGGGTTTTCGCCATGTTGACTAGGCTGTTCTCGAACTCCTGACCTCAAGTGATCCGCCCGCCTCGGTCTCCCAAAGTGTCAGGATTACAGGCGTGAGGCACCGCGCCCGGCCAGGAGTCAAACTTTTGAAAAATCACTGCTTAATGAAGGAGAGCTACAGGTGTGATGAGGGCTTTTGAAACGGAGGCTGCGGAGGGAGACCAAAGTCTGAAGGCCCAGTTACGACACAGGAGCAGGAGGCGGCAAGAATCGCTGGAAGCGGGGAGCAGTAACCCCCCGAATCTGTGAGGGTAAGATTAAAGGGGGCGACAAACACAATCCAGGTCAGGGCCTGGCCCGGAGTTCCCGACCCCCATCTGGCGGAATCTGCACTCAAAGTCCCGTCTCTAAAACCCCGACCCGACGCCTCATCCTCCCTCCGACCGACAGGAGAAACCCTGCCCCTTTCGAGTAAGGCGCAGGAGTAAAGACCGAAACCAGAGCCGCATGAGGAGGCTTACTAATTTCTCTCAGAGACGCCCGCCGCGCAAAGCTTCTCAATCTCGAAGCGAAACGGCCCCGCCGGCCACGCCCCTCTCCCGTCGTGCTCTGCGGCTGAGCATGCGCAGGGCCGCTGGCCCAGGGTGGTCCCAACTCCCTGCGTTGGGAAGGGCGACCTTGGGATTGAAAACGTGGGAGAGAGGGAGGGGAAGAGTCCTTACGGCCCGCACAGGATTTTAGCCTTGAAGTCGTCGCTGGCTGGCAGCCAAAGTGGGACCCTTGACTCAGAGCTCAGGCAAGGCAGTTAGATTTCCTGTATTTGAGAGATGGCCTTACCACTTATTAGCTGTGTGCTAGTAAGCGATTTGACAACTTCTGTAAATCTCAATTTCTTCGTCCTTGAAATGGGGATAATTGTAGTGGCTGCATCGTAGGTTTGTAAAGATTCGGCAGGCTTCTGCAGAAGCTGGACTCAAAAAAAAAAAAAAAAAAAAAAAAAAAGGCAATGTTAGTGAAGTGCCAGGTGCCGAGTAAATTTCCAGTAAAAGGAAATTATCCTCAGAGGTAGGGAGTTCAGACATCTTTCATTAGTACATTAAAATTAAAATGACCCCAGGCTGGGCGTGGTGGGTCACGCCTATAATTCCAGCACTTTGGGAGGCCGAGGCGGGTGGACTGCTTGAATTAAGGAGTTCAAGACCATCCTGACCAACATGGTGAAACCCCGTCTCTATTAAAAATACAGAAATTATCAGGGCATGGTGACGGGCGCCTGTAATCCCAGCTACTCGGGAGTCCGAGGCAGGAGAATCGCTTGAAGCCAGGAGGCAGAGGTTGCAGTGAGCTGAGATCCCACCACTGCACTTCAGCCTGAGCGACAGAGACTCTGCCTCAAAAAAAAAAAAAATTAAAATAACCTTAAACTGCGTGTCAAAAATAATGGTATATTTTAAATGTTTTTAACAATACTTTCAACATCTAAAAAAGTATAGGATCAACTAACTGTGCTATTCCTAAAGGCATAAGAGGATTCTAAAATATATATATCTAAAAAGTTGAATGATGAACTTATATTTGACAATTACTTTTAAAGGAGATATTCTCAAAAATCTAAATTTGAGGCCCTTGTGAAGGTGAGGTCCAGACCAAAAGGGCCTCCTGATCCTTGCTGCTATGGTCCTTAAACATCCTTTGGAGTTAGCCTCAAATCTAATATAAACCCTTTGGTAATTTGAAATATTATACGAGTAACTGAAGTTAATTTCTCCAACATTTATTATTACCTTCTAATATTCATAATAATCTATTTAGACTGTTAGGATTAGAAGGGACCTTACTGAAATGATCTTTCCTCTAATACTCCCTTCTTACCAAAGGAAAAGCTGAAGGCAAGAAGATAAAGGTAATTTGCCCCAAGTTACACAGCAACTCAGTGACTGGGATTAGATTGGAACCCAGAAATCAGTCCTGGTTCAGTGGGCATCCAAAGGCAAGTGATGTCATTGTAACTGCCCAGTGGGCTCACCTTGCCTGCTACCTAAACAGAATCCATTTATCAAGACTGGAATTGCAATAAAGAGTAATTCACGTAGAGTCAGCTGTGCGGGAGACTGGAGTTTTATTATTATTCAAATCAGTCTCCTCGAACTTTTGGGGATCAAGAGTTTTTAAGAACAATTGGTGGGTGGGGGGAAGCCAGTGAGCCAGCAGTGCTGATTGGCTAGATAGGAGATGAAATAATGGGAAATTGAAGCTGTCCTCTTGCGCTGAGTTAGTTCCCTGATGGGGGCCACAAGATCAGATGATCCTGTTTATCGATCTGGGTAGTACCATCTGATCCATCAAGTGCAGAGTCTGCAAAATATCTCAAGCACTGATCTTAGGAGCAGTTTAGGGAAGGTCAGAATCTTGGCCTCCAGCTGCATGACTCCTAAACCATAATTTCTAATCTTGTGGCTAATTTGTTAGTCCTACAAAGGCAATCTAGTCTCCAGGCAAGAAGGAGGTTTGTTTTGGGAAAGGGCTATTATTGTCTTTGTTTTAAACTATAAACTAAATTCCTCCCAAAGTTAGTTCAGCCTATGCCCAGGAAGGAACAAGGACAGTTTAAAGGTGAGAAGCAAGATGGAGTCCATTACGTTAGATCTCTTTCATGGTCTCAGTCATAAATTTGTAAAGGTGGTTTCATCATCACTACTAACTTCCTTGGGAGCTGAAAAAATGATAGGATTCATGATATCACCAAAAATTGTAAGGATGTGTGATAATTTTGAGATGTGATATTCCAACCACCCCCACAGATAGATCTGAAAATTTGTCTCAATATTTCAAGCAGTAGATGTAGGTCACAAGTTACATGTGTCTTTCTTGCCCTGAAGTCTCAATAGTTTATACTGGCTGAAAGATTAAGTCCTAACGAATAGGAGGAGAGCTCTGGGAGATAGGAAGCTTGATTCATTCTTTTTCTTTTGTTTTTTTTTTTGAGATGGAGTTTTGCTCTTGTCGCCCTGGCTGGAGTGCAATGGCATGATCTCGGTGGCTCACTGCAACCTCTGCCTCCTGGGTTCAAGCAAATCTCCTGCCTCAGCCTCCCAAGTAGCTGGCACTACAGGTGTGTGCCACCACGCCCAGCTAATTTTGTATTTTTAGTAGAGATGGGGTTTCGCCATGTTGGCCAGGCCGGTCTTGAACTCCTGACCTCAAGTGATCTGCCTGCCTCGGCCTCCCAGTGTGCTGTGATTACAGGTGTGAGCCACCGTGCCTGGCTGATTCATTTGTTTTCTTTCTTTCTTTCTTTTTTCTTTTTGTGATGGAGTTTCGCTCTTGTTGCCAGGCTGGAGTGCAATGGCACAGTCTTGTCTCACCACAACCTTCGCCTCCCTGGTTCAAGCAATTCTCCTGCCTTAGCCTCCAGAATAGTTGGGATTACAGGCATGCGCCACCATGCCCAGCTAATTTTGTATTTTTAGTAGAGATGGGGTTTCTCCATGTTGGTCAGGCTGGCCTCGAACTCCCGACCTCAGGTGATCCACCTGCCACGGCCTCCCAAAGTGCTGGGATTACAGGTGTGAGCCACTGCATCCAGCCAGAAATCAAACCTTGTTTTACTGGGGGCATATGGGTAAAATCAATTTGCCAGTCCTGTCCTGGGAGGTGTCCCCTGGCTTGATGGGTTGGGAAAGAAGGGGGTCTAGTGTTGCAGTGGGGTGAAGCTTTCTGGCAAATAGAGCATTGATGGGGAATGACTTTTAACTGTTCCTTTATATGTGGGGTTATGCCTGCCTCCCTCCCTCCCTCCCTCCTTCTCTCCTTTCCTCCCTTCCTCCCTTCCTTCCTCTGTTGCTCTGTTACCGAGGCTGGAGTGCAGTGACGCGATCTCAGCAACCTTCACCTCCAAGGCTCCAGCAATTCTCATGCCTTAGCTCCCTGTCACCCACGCTAGAGTGCAATGGCGTGATCCCCTGCCAGCCTCCTGAGTAGCTGGGCTACGGGGTTCTGGGTACTGGCTTCAAGCAATTCTCCTGCCTCAGCCTCCCAAATAGCTGGGACTATAGGCGCCCGCCACAACGCCGGGCTAATTTTTGTGTTTTTAGTAGAGACGGGGTTTCACTATATTGGCCAGGCTGGTCTGGAACTCCTGACCTCAGGTGATCCACCGCCTTGGCCTCCCATAGTGCTAGGATTATAGGCACGAGCCACTGCTCCCAGCCTTTTTTGTATTTTTAGTAGAGATGGGGTTTCACTGTGTTGACCAGGCTGGTCTTGAACTTCTGGCCTCAAGAGATCTACCCTCCTTGGCCTCCCAAAGAGCTGGGATTACAGGTGTGAGCCACCATGCCTGACCAAGAAGAAATATTTCTAATTAACTACCTAACCATGCACCTCAAGAAACTAGAAAAACAAGAAAAAATGAAACCTAAAATTGATAGAAGGGAGGAAATAATAAAGCACAGAGCAGAAATAAAAACATAGAGACTAAAAAAAAAATTCAAAAGATCAATAAAATGAAGAGTTGGTTTTTTGAAAAAAAAAATTAACAAACTTTCAGCTAGACTAACCAAGCAAAAAAGAGAAAAGACTCAAATAAATAAAATGACAGATGAAAAAGAAGACACTGCAACTGATATCACAGGACTACAAAGGACCATAAGAGACTATCATGAACAACTATATGCCAACAAACTTTAGAAGATTGAATTCCTGAACAAACACAACCTGCCAAGATTATATGATGAAGAAGTAGAAAATCTGAACAGAGCAATAATGAGTGAAGAAATTGAAACTGTAATAAAATGTCTGCCATCAAAAGACTCCAAAATATAAATACATCCAGGACCCAATGGCTTCACTGCTGAATTCTTTATTTTATTTTATTTTATTTTATTTTATTTTATTTTATTTTATTTTTTGAGATGGAGTTTATCTCTTGTTGCCCAGGCTGGAGTACAATGGCATAATCTTGGCTCACTGCAACCTCCACCTCCTGGGTTCAAGCAATTCTCCTGCCTCAGCCTCCCAAGTAGCTGGGATTATAGGCATGCACCACCATGCCTGGCTTATTTGATATTTTTAGTAGAGACAGGGTATCACCATGTTGGTCAGGCTGGTTTGAACTCCTGACCTCAGATGATCTGCCTGCCTCAGCCTCCCAAAGTGCTGGGATTACAGGCATGAGCCACTGCACCCAGTCTTCACTGCTGAATTGTACCAAACATTTAAAGAAGAACTAATGTCAATTATTCTCAAACTATTCCTGAAAATTGAAAAGAAAGGAATACTTCCAAACTCATTTTAAGATGCCACCTTTACCTTGATTCCAAACCATACAAAGACAAAACAACAACAACAACAACAACAACAAAACTACAGTTCAATATCCCTGATGAACATAGATGCAAAATTCTCAAGAAGATACTAGCAAACTGGAAGGCTGGGTGCAGTGGCTCATGACTATAATTCCACCACTTTGGGAGGCTGAGGTGGGAGGATTGCTGGGGCCAGGAGTTAGAGATCAGCCTGGGCAACATAGTAAGACTTTGTCTCTACAAAAAATTAGAGAAGATGCACCTGCAGTCCCAACAACTCAGGAGGCTAAGGTGGGAGGATCACTTGAGCCTGGGAGGTCAAAGCTGTGGTAAGCCATGATTGCACCATTCCACTCCAGTCTTGGTGACAGAGTAAGACCCGACCCTGACTCCAAAAAAAAAAAAAACTAGCAAACTAAATTCAAAAGCACATCAATAATATAGTTCACCATGAACAAGTGGGATTCATCCTAGGGATGCAAGGATGGTTCAATATATGTACATCAATATGATATATCACATTAACAAAAAAAAAAAGGCTGGGCTTGGTGGCTCACGCATGTATTCCCAGCACTTTGGAAGGCTGAGGTGGGTGGATCATCTGAGGTCAGGAGTTTGAGACCAGCCTAGCCAACATGGTGAAACCCCATCTCTACTAAAAATATTTAAAAATTTGCTGGGTGTGGTGGTGCACACCTGTAATCTCACCTACTTGGGAGGCTGAAGCACGAGAATTGCTTGAACCTGAGAGGTGGAGTTTGCAGTGAGCCAAGATCGTGCCACTGCACTCCAACCTGGGCAACAGAGTGAGACTCTATCTCAAAAAACCCCAGAAACAAAAACCCATTATTTTAATACATGCAGAAAAAGTATTTGATAAAGTTCAACATCCCTTCATGATAAAAAAAAACCAAAATGGGCCGGGCGCGGTGGCTCAAGCCTGTAATCCCAGCACTTTGGGAGGCCAAGACGGGCGGATCATGAGGTCAGGAGATCAAGACCATCCTGGCTAACACGGTGAAACCCCGTCTCTACTAAAAAATACAAAAAACTAGCCAGGCGAGGTGGCGGGCGTCTGTAGTCCCAGCTACTAGGGAGGCTGAGACAGGAGAATGGCGTAAACCCGGGAGGCGGAGCTTGCAGTGAGCTGAGATCCGGGCACTGCACTCCAGCCCCGGCTGCAGAGCGAGACTCCGTCTCAAAAAAACAAAACAAAACAAAACAAAAAAACTCAACAAATTAGGCATAGAAGGTATGTAACTCAACACAATAAATGCCATATATGACAAACCTACCACTAACATCATCATATATCACAAACCCACAGCTAATATTAGTGTCAATGAGGATATGGAGAAAAGGGAACACTTACACACCATGGTGAAATTGTAAACTAGTACAGCCACTATAGAAAAATGGATAGCAGTTCCTCAAAATATTAAAAATAGAACTTCCAGGCCAGGTGCGGTGGCTCATGCCTGTAATCCCAGCACTTTGGGAGGCCGAGGCAGGCAGATCACCTGAGGTCAGGAGTTTGAGATCAGCCTGGCCTACATGGTGGAACCCTGTCTCTACTAAAAAACCCCATCTCTAAAATTAGGCAGGCGTGCCTGTAGTCCCAGCTACTTGGGAGGCTGAGGTAGGAGAATTGCTGGAATCTAGGAGGCAGAGGTTGCAGTGAGCCAAGATCATGCCACTGCACTCCAGCATGGGCGACAGAGCAAGACTCCATCTCAAAAAAAAAAAAAAAAAAGAAAGAAAGAAAGAAAAGGAAAAGAAAAAAAAAAGAAAGAAAGAAAGAAAAAAAGGACTTCCACATGATCCAGCAATCCCACTACTGGGTACATAGCTAAAGGAAATGAAATCAGTACATAAGGGAGATACCTGCACTCTCATGTTTATTGCAGCCACTATTTACAATAGCCAAGATATGGAATCAATCCGGGAGTCCAACAATGAATAAATGAAGAAAATGTGGTATATGTACACAATGGAATACTATTCAGCCATAAAAGAGAATGAAATCTTGTCATTTGCAACAACATGGATGGACCTGGAGGCCATCATGTTCAGTGAAATAAGCCAGACACAGAAAGACAAATACTGCATAATCTCACTCCTATGTGGGATTAAAAAAAAAAAAAGTTGATATCATAGAAGCAGAGAGTAGAGTTACCAGAGACTGGGGAGGGGAGGATGGCGGGAAGATGGGATAAGTTGGTCAACAGGTACAAAGTTACAATTAGACAGGCAGAATAAATTCTGGTGTTCTATTGCAACAAAGGTTAACAGTATGGTATTGTATATTACAAAATAGCTAGAAGAGAGGCTTTTGAATGTTCTCACCACAAATAAATGATAATGCATGGGGTTGTGGGCACACTCAATACCCTTATTTGATCATTATAAAACATATATATGTATGTTATATATATATGGGGTATAATTATATGTATATATAATTATACACAATTACTTATACATATGGTATATTACTTATATGTATGTACTTATATGTATACCATACATATAAGTAATATACCATACATATAAGTGTACCATATGTATGTATACTTATATGTACATAGAATTAATTGTACATATCTAGGGGCATAATTATATGTATATATATGGTATAATTATATGTATATATGTATGCATACATATATACATATACAATTATATGTACACCATACATGTACATATACAGTTACATGTATACCATGCATATAATCACATATAATTATACCATACATACACACACACACACACACACACACACACACACACACAACATATATATTGAAATGGGAAAAATTCCCTTATCCCCCTAACAAGGCATGCAATGGGAGAGTGGCTTGCTTCTTCAGTGCCCTGCTGCTCAAACCCCTAGGGGGAGCAAGCAGATGGGTTGGTTGTGGGGCTCTCCCCTATGGCAGTGTCCAGGGTAAGTGTTTACCCCTCCTGCGGCCCCAGTGGGCATGTGTTACCGTATCCTCTTTTACTTTAGTCGTCCACAGGGGGCTTGTGTTTGCTCAATTAGATCTCCTGCCTTATCACAAGGACAGAGGGCTTTCTGTGTCCTGGGGTTTCTTGCCTTGGCGTACTAGAAGAATCCGAGGACACGTAGGCTTGGAGAATGAGTGCAAGATTTTATTGAGTGTAAGTAGCTCTCAGCAGATGGGGGAGCCAGAAGGCAGATGGAATGGGAAGGTGCTTTTCCCCTCAGCCCGCGCCCTCCTCCAACCGCCCTGGCGGCCATACTCTGAGTAGTTCCGTGGTCGATGGTCTGCTGGTGTCTGTCCGCACGCTCTTCAACTGTTGTGCTCCTCTTGACGTCCAGCCACATGTGTGTTCTGCTGATGTGATCCTCTGACGTCCAACCACTTGTGTACCTGCCTGCTAGGTCTTGGGGTTTTCATAGGCACAGGATGGGGGTGTGGTGGGCCAGGATGGTCTTGGGAAATGCAACATTTGGGCAGAAAAACAGAAATGCTTGTTCTCACCTAGGTCCGCAGGCACAGGCCCAGGGATGGAGCCCTAGTTAGGGACCACGCCCTTCCCTTCCCTGCACTTCCCTGCCCCTCCTCCATATCAATATGGGATATAAAATCACACCCCATAGATATGTACAAGTACTATGTATCATTAAAAAATAAATACTTACAAATACTTACATTTTAAAATTGGGTTGTTTTCTTATTGTTCAGTTTTGAGCATTCTATATATTTTGGATACAAGTTCTTTGTTGGATATATGTTTCAAAAATATTTTCTCCCAGTCTTGCTCTTTTCTTTAATTCTCTGAACAGTGCCTATAAATCGAGAAAAAGCTTTTAATTTTGATGAAGTCCAATTTATGAATATTTCCTTTTATGTATTGTGCTCTTGATGTCATGTCTAAGAATTCTTTGCTTAATTCCATGTTATGAAGATTTTTCTCATATTCTTTATCCCAAAAATTTTATAGTTTTATATTTTATATATTTAGATCTAGGATCCATTTTGAGCTAATTTTTGTGTGAGATGAGAGGTGTAGTTCTACATATATATACATATAATTTTTTTGCATATGGATTTCCAATTGTTCCAGCACCATATGTTGAAAAGACTGCTGTCTCTCCACTGAATTTCCCTTTTACCTTTGTCAAAAATCAATTGGCCATATTCGTCTGCATTTCTCCTTGACTGTCTACTCTCTGTTACATGAATCTATGTGTCTATGCCTTTGCAAATAACACAATTTCTTTTCTTCTCCTTCTCCTTCTTTTTTTTTTTTTTTTGAGACAGAGTCTCACTCTGTTGCCCAGGCTGGAGTGCAATGGTGTGATCTTGGCTCACTGTGACCTGTGCCTCCCTGGTTCAAGCAATTCTTGTGTCCCAGCCTTCTGAGTAGCTGGGACTACAGGCGCCTGACACCACACCCAGATAATTTTTGTATTTTTAGTAGAGACGGAGTTTTGCCATGTTTGCCAGGCTGCTCTTGAACTCCTGGCCTTAAATGATCCTCCCATCTTGGTCTCTCAAAGTCCTGGCATTACAAGCATGAGCACATAGCCAACACAATTTCTTTCTCTTTTTTTTAGATGGAGTTTCACTCTGTCGCGCAGGCTGGAGTGCAGTGGCACCATCTCGGCTCGCTGCAGGCTTCGCTTTCCGGGTTCACACCATTCTCCTGCCTCAGCTTCCCAAGTAGCTGGGACTACAGGCGCCCGCCACCACGCCCAGCTAATTTTTTGTATTTTTAGTAGAAACAGAGTTTCACCGTGTTAGCCAGGATGGTCTCGATCTCCTGACCTTGTGATCTGCCCGCCTTGGCCTCCCAAAGTGCTGGGATTACTGGCATGAGCCACTGTACCCGGCCACAATTTCTTGATTACAGTAGTTATACAGTAAGTCTTAAAAATTTTAGGCTGAGTTCTGTGGCTCACGCCTGTAATCCCCACACTTTGGGAGGCCAAGGAGGGAGGATCACTTGAGACCATGAGTTCAAGACCAGTCTGAGCAAAATAGCGAGAACCTGTCTCTACAATTTTAAATTTTTTTTAAAAAAGTTTTCCATATATACAGGTGGTGTTTGGTTACATGAATAAGGTGGTTTTTTTTTTTTGGACAGAGCTTTCCTCTTCTTGCCCAGGCTGGAGTGCAATGGTGTGACCTCAGCTCACCACAACCTCCACCTTCTGGGTCCAAGCGACTCTCCCGCCCTAGCCTCCCAAGCAACTGGGACCACAGGCGTGCATCACCACGCCTGGCTAATTTCTGCATCCCTAGTAGAAATGGGGTTTCACCATATTGGCCAGGCTGCTCTCGAATGCCTGACTTCAGGTGATCCACCCACCTCTGCCTCCCAAAGTGCCAGGACCACAGGCATGAGCCACCGTACCTGGCCATGAGTAAGTTCTTTAGTGGTGATTTGTGAGATTTTGGTGAACCCATCACCTGAGCAGTATACACTGCAACCCTATTTGTGGTCTTTTATCCCTCACCCCTACTCCCAACCTTCCCCCCAAGTCCCCTCTACAAAATTAAAAAAAAAAAAATTAGCCAGACATGGTGGTGCATGCCTGTAGCCCCAGCTACTTGGGAGGCTGCAGCAGAAGGATTGCTTGAGCACAGAAGTTAGAGGTTGCAGTGAGCTGTGATCACACCACTGCACTCCAGCCTGGGCAACAGAAGGAGACCTTGAGTTTTATTTTTATTTAAATAAAAAGATTTAGGCCGAGTGTGGTGGCTCATGCCTGTAATCCCAGCATTTTGAGAGGCCAAGGTAAAAGATCACTTGAGGTCAGGAGTTCAAGACCAGCCCGGTTAACATAGTAAAACCCCATCTCTACTAAAAATACAAAAATTAGCCAGGCATGGTGGTGCGTGCCTGTAATCCCTGCTACTCAGGAGGCTGAGGCAAGAGAATTGCTTGAACCCGGGAGGCAGAGGTTGCAGTGAGCCGAGACTGCACCACTGCACTCCAGCCTGGGTGACAGAGTGAGACCCTATCTCAAAACAATTAAATAAGTAAATAAAAATATTTAAATACTTCGATCGTTTTCAAAATTGTTTTGACTATTTTAGTTCCCTTGATTTTCCATAACATTTTAGAATCAGCTTGTCTACATTTACAAAAAAATTCTGCTGAGATTTTTTTTTTGAGATAGGGTCTTGCCGTGTTGCCCGGGCTGGCCTTGAACTCCTGGGCTCCAGTGATCCTCCTACTTTACCTTCCTCAGTAGTTGGAACTGCAGGTTCAATAGGTGCAATTACTACCTTTGCTGAGATTTTGATTGTGTGAAATTTATAGATTAATTTGGGAAGAATCAGTGTCTTTAGTACATTAAGTCTTTCAATCATGAACACCTATAGCTCACCATTTATTTAAATCTTCTTTTAATTTCTTTCATTATTCTTTTCAGCATACAACACAGAACATATTTTATTAGATTTGTATCTAATTATTTCATATTTTGAGCTATTGTAAATGCCATTTAAAAATTTTTATTTTTGGCCAGGCGCAGTGGCTAATACCTGTAATCCCAGCACTTTGGGACGCCCAGGCTGGGGGAGCACCTGAGATCAGGAGTTCGAGACCAGCCTGGCCAACATGGTGAAATCCCATCTCTACTAAAAATGCAAAAATTAACCAGGTGTGATGGCGTATGCCTGTAATCCCAGCTACTTGGGAGGCTGAGGCAGTAGAATTGCTTGAACCCAGGAGGTGGAGGTTGCAGTGAGCTGAGATCAGGCCACTGCACTCCAGCCTGGGCAACAAGAGAGAGACTCTGTCTCAAAAAAAAAAAAAAAAAAAAAAGATTCTCTAATTGTTTGTTGCCAGTATATAAAAATACAATTGATTTTTGTGTATTAACCTTGCAACCTTACTAAGCACATTTATTAGTTGTAGGAGGTTTTTTATAGATTCCTTGGGATTATGTGCATATAAAATCATGTCACATGAGAGTCTCTCTGCACCTATTATGGCTCAGGAGGCTGCTTGATTTGAAAAAAGAAAAGAAAAGAAAAGTGGCCGGGCGCGGTGGCTCACACCTGTAATTCCAGCGCTTTGGGAGGCTGAGGCAGGCAGATCATGAGGTCAGGAGTTCGAGACCAGTCTGGCCAACATGGTGAAACCCCGTCTCTACTAAAAATACAAAAATTAGCCAGGCGTGGTGGCAGGCGCCTGTAATCCCAGCTACTCGGGAGGCTGAGGCAGGAGATTTGGTTGAACCCAGGAGGCGGAGGTTGCAGTGAGCTGAGATTGTGCCCTGCACTCCAGCCTGGGCAACAGAGCGAGACTCCATCTCAAAAAAAAAAAAAAAAAAAAGAAAGAAAGAAAGAAAGAAAGAAGGAAAAGTTGTATTTATTTCTTTCCAATCTATATGCCTTTTATATTGGTTAGGACTTGCAGTACAATGTAGAATTGGAGTGGTGAGAGTAGACAATCCCGGTTTATTGACGTTAGGGGAAAAGCATTCAGCTTTTTGCCACTAGGCATCATGTTAACTATAGGTTTTTGCAGATCCCTATTATCAGGCTAAGGAAGTTCCTCTCTATCCTACTATTCTGAGAGTTATTTTTCTTTTTTAAAATTATGGACGCTGAATTTTGTCAGATACCTAGAAAGGTATCTGGTGCAGAACATCAACTGCGGAAATGGATATGATCGTGTGGTTCATCTTTAGATTATTAATATGTGATTAGTAACAATCTTTAGATTATTAATATGTGAGTAATAACAATCAATCTGATTGATTTTCAAATATTGAACCAGGCTAGGTGAAGTGGCTCACACCTATAATCCTGAGGCCGACATGGAGGATGGCTTGAGCTCAGGCGTTCAAAGATGCAGTGAGCTAGCTATGGTTGTACCACTTTACTCCAGTCCAGGTGACAGAGTGAGATCCTCTCTCTTTAAAAAAAATTTTTTTGGCCGGGCGCGGTGGCTCAAGCCTGTAATCCCAGCACTTTGGGAGGCCGAGACGGGCGGATCACGAGGTCAGGAGATCGAGACCATCCTGGCTAACACGGTGAAACTCCGTCTCTACTAAAAAATACAAAAAAAAAAAACTAGCCGGGCGAGGTGGCGGGCGCCTGTAGTCCCAGCTACTCTGGAGGCTGAGGCAGGAGAATGGCGTGAACCCGGGAGGCGGAGCTTGCAGTGAGCTGAGATCCGGCCACTGCACTCCAGCCTGGGCGACAGAGCGAGACTCCACCTCAAAAAAAAAAAAAAAAAAAAAAAAAATTTTTTTTAAAATGCACATTTATATATACATATACACATACATTTATATATAAATATATATAATATATAATTATATAAATTATATAAAATTATATTATGTTATATAAAATTATATAAAACCAGACTTCCTGGAGTAAACCCCAATTAGTCATGGTGACTTAGTCATGGTGTGTTATTCTTTTTATATATTATATTTAATAATATTTTAAAGATTTACTAAGATTATTTGTTGAGGATTTTTGTGTCTATATTGATGACAGATATTGGCTTGTAGTTTCTTTTTTTTTTTTCTTTGAGACAGAGTCTCGCTCTGTGGCTCAGGCTGGAGTGCAGTGGTGCGATCTTGGCTCACTGCAACCTCCGCCTCCCGGGTTCAAGCAAGTCTCTGCCTCAGCCTCCCGATTAGCTGGGATTACAAGTGCCCACCACCATGCGAGGCTATTTTTTTTTTTTTTGTATTTGTAGTAGAGACAGAGTTTCACCATGCTGCCCAGGCTGGTCTCGAACTCCTGAGGTCAGGCAACCCAACCACCTCAGACTCCCAAAATGCTGGGATTACAGGCATGAGCCACTGCGCCTGGCCGGCTTGTGGTTTCTTATCTGTCTTTGTCTTGCTTCAGAATCAGGATAATTCTGGCTACATAGAATGAGATGAGAACTGTTTCTTTTTCTTCTACTAGAGGCTACTTTGAAGATTTAAATGTTATTTTTTTCATTAAATGTTTGGTAAGGTTTACCAGTGAAATTATCTGGGCCTGGAAATTTCTATTTTAGAAAATTTTTAGCTATGAAATCAATGTATTTAATTTATATAGAACAGTTTATCTGGTTTATCTTGGATGGGTTTTGCTAGTTTTTGTTTTCTGAGCTCTTGGCCCATTTAACCTAAATTATTGAATTTTTATGGGTAGAGTCGTTTGTGGTATTTTTGTCCTTTTAATGTTTGTGTGTCCTGTAGCAATATCCCCTCTTTAATTCCTGATATTAATAAGTTGTGGCTACTCTAATTTTTCTTTCTCAGTCTTGCTAGAGGTTTATCCATCTTATGATCTTTCCAAAGAGCCAAGTTTTGGTTTTATCAGTTTTCCCTATTTTAATTTCATTGATTTCTGCTCTTTATTTTCTTCCTTCTGTTTGCTTTGGGTTTATTTTCCTTTTCTTTTTCTAATTTCTTAAGATGGAAGCTTAGATTATTTATTTGAGATCATTCTTCTTTTCTAATGACTTAATGCCATAAATTTCCCTTTAAATACAGGAAATACAGGTGGTTGACTCTTGGCCAACCACCCTGCACAGTTGAAAATCCATGTGTAACTTTTGAATCCCCCAAAACCTAATTACTAATAGCCTACTGTTGACCAGAAGCCTTCAATTAACTATATTTTGTATATGTATTATGTACTATATTCTTATAATAAAGTAAGCTAGAGAAAAGAATATGGTATTAAAAAAATCAAAAGGAAGGGAAAATGTGATTATTATTATGTGTAAATGAGTCATAAAAGTCTTTTTTTTTTTTTGGTGCCGAAAGCCGGGAATGAACCCGTCATAAATGTCTTCATCCTCCTCATCTTCAGGCAGAGTAGGCTGAGGAGGAGGAGAAAGGGAAGACAGTGGTCTAGCTATCTCAAGGGTGGCAGGGGGAAGAAAACTTATGTATAAAAGTGGACCCATGCAGTTGAAACTCATGTTGTTGAAGGGTCAACTGTACTGCTTTAGTTGTATCCCACAAATTTCGATAAATTGTATTTTTTTGTTCAATTAAAATATTCTAATTTTACTTGAGTCTTCTTTAATCCATGGTCAGTGTGTTTAGAAGTTTTAGAGCTGGGCGCGGTGGCTCACGCCTGTAATCCCAGCGCTTTGGGAGGCCGAGGTGGGAGGATCATGAGGTCAGGAGATTGAGACCATTCTGGTTAACACGGTGAAACCCCGTCTCTACTAAAAATACAAAAAACTAGCTGGGTGAGGTGGCGGGCGCCTGTAGTCCCAGCTACTCGGGAGGCTGAGGCAGGAGAATGGCATAAACCCGGGAGGCAGAGCTTGCAGCGAGTGGAGATCTGGCCACTGCACTCCAGCCTGGGCAACAGAGCGAGACTCCGTCTCAAACAGAAAAAAAAAAAAAAAAAGAAGTTTTATAAATATGTTGTTTAATTTCCATGTGTTTGGAGATTTCCTGTTATCTTTCTGTTATTGATTTCTAATTTAATTTCTTTATGACCAGGGAAAATGTTTATTATCTAAATTATTTTAAATTTGTTATGGTTTGTTTTATAACCCAGGATATTGTCTATTTCGGTAAACGTTCCTCGTGTACTTGAAAGAATGTATGTTCTACTGTTGTTGGGTGGAGTGTCCTATAAATGTAAATTAGATCCAATTGTTTGATGTTATTCAATTTTTCTATTTCTTTGCTCATTTTCTGTCTACTATTTCTATCAACTACTCTGAGAGGAGTGTTGACGTTTCCAACTATAATTGTGGATTTGTCTGTTTCTCCTTTCAGTTATTTTATTATTATTATTATTTTTTGAGACAGGATCTCACCGTGTTTCCCAGGCTGGCGTTGAACTCCTGGGCTCAAGCAATCCTCCTGCCTCAGCCTCCCAAAGTGCAGGATTAGAGGCATAAGCCACCATGCCCAGCCGGTTCTGTCTGTTTTACCTTTGTTTATTTTGAAGTTCAGTTAGTTATTAGGTGCATATACATTTAGGATTATTATGTATTCTTGGTAAATTGACCCTTTTATTACTGTGTAAGGCCCCCTTTTATCTCTGGTAATTTTCTTTGCTCTGAAATTCTACTTTGTTTGATATTACTATAGTTACTCCTGTTATATTTTGGTTAATGTTTGCTTGATATATATTTTTCATCCTTTTACTTTGAACTTTTATGTAACATTTTATTTGAAGCATGTTTCTTGTAGGCAGTATATAGTTGGGTGATTTAAAAAATTTCATTATGATAGGCTGGGTGCTGTGGCTCATGCCTGTAATCCCAACACTTTGAGAGGCTGAGGCAGGCGGATCACCTGAGGTCGGAGTTTGAGACCAGCCTGGCCAACATGGCGAAATCCTGTCTCTACTAAAAATACAAACATTAGCAGGGTGTGGTGGCTCATGCCTATAGTCCCAGCTACTTGGGAGGCTGAGGCAGGAGAATTGCTTGAACCTGAGAGGTGGAGTTTGCAGTGAGAAGAGATTGTGCCATTGTACTCCAGCTTGGACGAAGAGTGAGACTTTGTCTCAAAAAAATCAAACAAATAAATAAGTAAATAATTCCATTACGATAATTTCTTCTGCTTAATTGACATTTGTAGATCAGTAAAATTTAAAGTAATTATTGATATGGTCAGATTTAGGTGTACCATTTAATTTATTTGTGCTCTACTCCCTTTCCTCCCTTTTTTTTTCTAATTAAACATTTGTAGGTATTCCATTTTAATTCTTCTGTTGTGTTTCTCCTTCCTTCCTTCCTTCTTTCCTTCCTCTTTCTCTCTTTCTCTTTCTCTTTCTTTCCCTCCTTCCCTCCCCTCCTCTCCCCTGCTCCCTTCCTTCCTTCCTTCTTTCCTTCCTTCCTTCCTTCCTTCCTTCCCCTTCCTTCCTTCCTTCCTTCCTTCCTTCCTTCCTTCCTTCCTTCCTTCCTTCCTTCCTTCCTCCCTCCCTCCCTCCCTCCCTCCCTCCCTCTCTCTCTCTTTCTCTCTTTTCTTTCTTTTCTTTTCTTTTCTTTTCTTTCTTTCGAGATAGAGTCTTACTGTGTTGTCCAGACTGCTCTGAAACTCCTGGGCTCAAGCGATTCTCCTGCTTTAGCTTCTCAGTATCTTGGATTACAGGGGTACATGGGTACACCATCATGCCTGGCTGATCTATTGTGTTTTTCACATATCCGTATATCTTTTTTTAGTGTTTGTTTTAGGGATTACAATAAACATATTAACTTTTTAGTCTACTTAAGAACCAGTATTTTACCACTTTAGGGGGAGTATAGAAATGTTATCACTATATAAGTTCCTTTATCTCCTTCCCCACACTTTATGTTATAATTACCTTATACAGTAGAATTGCAAGCCCCATCAGATAGTGTTATAATTTTTGTTATAATTTTATATAATTTTGTTATATTTTGTTATATTTGTTATAATTTTGTATATATATACACACACATACAGACATACACATACACACACATATTTTACATATGTATTTATGTGTGTGTATATATATACTTTTATATATGTTTAGATATATATACTTTACATATATATATAAACTAAAAAGAAGAATAATCTATTATATTTACCCAGCTATTTACCATTTCTGTTATTCTTCCTCATCAGGTTCCCTTCATTGGAGGAATTCCATTATCCTCTGATAACTTTTTATAGTCCACTTGGGAATCAATGTTTTACCACTTTAGAGGAATCTGATATCCTCTAATAATGGATATTTATTATTCTCTGATACTGTCTTTATTTTACTTCCATTCTTGAAGGATATTTTCACTGGATAAGAGGTGTATGTCCTAGTAGTTTAGGGGCAAAAATTTTCCGCAAGGTGTTGATACCATATAATAACTACCACTTACCTAATCACAATACCTGGGAGATGGAGTATTCAGATTCATTAGTCTAGATCATATAATGACACTTTTGATACCCACCCTTCTATCCCCTTGATCTAGCCATTTGTGAAGTCTAGCTTTTTTTTTTTTTTGAGATGGAGTCTCACTCTGTCACCAGTCTGGAGTGCAGTGGTGTGATCTTGGCTCACTACAACTTCTGCCTCCCAGGTTCAAGTGATTCTCCTTCCTCATCCTCCCAAGTAGCTGGGACTACAGGTGTGCACCACCACTCCCAGATAATTTTTGTATTTTTTTGGTTTGTTTTGAGACGGAGTCTCGCTCTGTCACCCAGGCTGGAGTGCAGTGGTGCTACCTCTGCTCACTGCAAGATCTGCCTCCCGGGTTCATACCATTCTCCTGCCTCAGCCTCCCAAGTAGCTGGGACTACAGGCACCCACCACCATGTCATGCTAATTTTTTTTTTTTTTTTTTTTGTATTTTTAGTAGAGACAGGGTTTCACCATGTTAGCCAGGATGGTCTCGATATCCTGACCTCGTGATCTGCCCGCCTCGGCCTTCCAAAGTGCTGGGATTACAGGTGTGAGCCACCATGCCCGGCCTAATTTTTGTATTTTTAGTAGAGATGGGGTTTCACCATGTTGGCCAGGCTGGTTTTGAACTCCTGACTTCAGGTGATCTGCCCGCCTAGGCCTCCCAAAGTGCTGGGATTACAGGTGTGAGCCACAGTGCCCAACTGTGAACTTGTAACTTCTGTGAGCCAATAGAGTCTCTCTTGTACTTAACCTACTTTCACTTGGTTTTCTGTCATTTGCAGCCAGTCATCCTAACAGTCACATGCTGCATAAGGACGTTTTTATCAAGGACAGACTACATACACAATCGTAGTCCCACAGGATTATAACATTGTATTTTTCACTGTAACTTTTCCATGTTTAGATATGTTTAGATACACAAAAACTTACCATTTTGTTATAATTGTCTATAGTATTCATTACAATAACATGCTGTAATAGGTTTGTAGCCCAGGAGGAATAGTCTATACTGTATAGCCTAGGTGTGTAGTAGGCTATACCATCTAAGTTTGTGTAGGTACCCTCTATGATGTTCGTACAATAACAAAATCACCTAACAACACATTTCTCAGAACATATTCCCATCGTTAAGCCACACATGACTATATATGTGTGTGTGTATGTGTGTATATATATATTCATGAGTGATTCCTGATAGCAAGTATGCTTTAGTTTGTAGATTAATAGAGTTTGTTTCACTAAGCAAGATAAAGCAGTTGACCCTCTAAGACATGTAGGCTCCTGTTTCCAATAAATGAATAGTTCTTGCAAGTAAAAAATATCAATGAGCGATAAGCCCTAGCACTTTCGTGTAACGCCTTTACACGAAACAGGAGAACTAGAGTAGTGAGTATACATCCCTGCTTCTGATGATAGGAGCGAGAGGGAAAAAATGCTATAAAAAAGATAGAAACCTGGTTCCAGGTGAGGACTTCCATTGGATATAAGCTGCTTGTTCATGGGGCAAGGTATGTGTTTGGTTTTGTTGTTGTTGTTGTTTTGAGATGGAGTCTCGCCCTGTCTCCCAGGCTGGAGTGCAGTGGCATGATCTTGACTCACTACAACCTCCGCCTCCTGGGTTCAAGTGATTGATTCTCCTGCCTCAGCCTCCCGAGAAGCTGGGATTACAGGCAAGCGCCACCACACTCAGCTGATTTCTGTATTTTTTTTTCTGGGGGCCGGGGGGGATGGAGTCTTGATCTGTCTCCCAGGCTAGAATGCAGTGGCGTGATCTCGGGTCACAGCAACCTCCTCCTCCCGGGTTCAAGCGATTCTCCTACCTCAGCCTCCTGAGTAGCTGGGATTACAGGCACGTGCCATACCCAGCTAATTTTTGTATTTTTAGTAGAGATGGGGTTTCACCATGTTGGCCAGGCTGATCTCGAACTCCTGACCTTAGGTGATCCGCCCACCTTGGCCTCCCAAAGTGCTGGGATTACAGGTGTGAGCCACCAAGCCCAGCCTAATGTTTGTATTTTTAGTAGAGATAGAGTTCCGACCATGTTGGCCAGGCTGGTCTTGAACTCCTGACCTCAAGTGATCCTCTTGCCTCGGTCTCCCAAAGTGTTGGAGTTACAGGTGTGAGCCACTGTGCCTGGCCATAGTTTTGAAATATTATTTTTTGTTGTTTGCTGTGTACCATTCCTCCCTTGCATCCTTGTCTTAGGGGTTTTGGTAGGACCAAAAGCAGAAGCTGTTGGAAGTCAAGAGCTGGTCCTAAATTTTGCAAATATTTTAGCTAACTGAAAACATTATGAAAGTATCCAAGGAGGGAGGGAGTGTGTGTGTGTGTGTCTGTGTGTGTGTGCATGTGTGTGTTGGCCGAGGAGATAGGCAAGTACTTTTGAGAAAACTAAGGGAGAAAATATTTCACAATGATAGGAGGAGGGTGAAGTTCTATAGGTTGTGTGATTTGAGGGTACCTGTGCCATGTTCTTTAACAGCATGGTGGGGAGAGGGCTGAACCCTGAGCACACCGAGTCCTGTTCTTGATGAAGATGCTCATGCCCCAGGCCACTGATCCTGATAATAACATGTAGGCTGGAGCAATGGCCATCTTTGATGTAACCAGGCTAGAGGCTAGACTATTGAGCCAATGGCTACAGAGCCTCTGGGATGCTTTGGTGGTGAGACTCACTGTGGGACCTGTACATAACCCTAGTGGTAGTCTTCTTAGGAATGCCAGTAACAACTGAGATTAAATTTTCTGCCAGTATACCAGCACAAGGTCTCAGATTCTAATTTAATTTTAATATGAGAAAAGGAAGAAATACGTTCTTTCTTCCATACCTGAGTCTGCCCCAAAATGTATATTTTACTTTATTTATTTATTTGAGATGGAGTTTCGCTCTTGTTGCTGAGGCTGGAGTGCTATGGCGCGATCTCGGCTCTCTGCAACCTCCACCTCCTGGGTTCAAGTGATTCTCCTGCCTCAGCCTCCCAAGTAGCTGAGATTACACGCATGCGCCACCACACCTGGCTAATTTTGTATTTTTAGTAGAGATGGGGTTTCTCCATGTTGGTCAGGCTGGTCTCGAACTCCCGACCTCAGGTGATCTGCCCACCTCGGCCTCCCAAATTGCTGAGATTATAGGCTTTAGCCACCACGCCTGGCCTATTTTACTTTAGAATGAAGCATTGGAACCCAACTTGGTTCCTTGATTTTTCTCTTTTGAATAAGTATCTGAAGAGAGAGGCCAAGTAGCAGCCAAACCATAATCCAAGAAGAGTTCCCAGGATCTTATGCATCATCAGTGACATTCATACTCTTAGGAGAATACACAGACATTAAGAGTACACTCTTTTGAGGGCAAGTGCAGTGGCTCATGCCTGTACTCCCAGCACTATGGGAGGCCTAGGTGGGAGGATCAGTTGAGGTCAGGAGTTTGAGATTAGTCTGGGCAACATGGCAAAACCCCAGCTCTACTAAAAATACAAAAATCCGCTGGGTGTGGTAGTGGGCGCTTGTAGTCCCAGCTACTCCCAGCTACTCAGGAGGCTGAGGCAGGAGAATCGCTTGAACCTGGGAGGTGGAGGGTGCAGCAAACAGAGATCGCGCCATGCACTCCAGCCTGGGTGACAGAGTGAGACTCCGTCTAAAAAAAAAAAAAAGAAAGAAAAAAGGAAAAGAGTATACTCTTTTTAGTTCACAACTAGTAGAGAACTAATGGAAGTTAATACTACCGTTTTATTCTTTGTATTCTATATCCACAAAAATAGTCTTCATCTACTTTTTAACAGCCTAGTGCTAAAATTTCTTCATTTGATTATCCCGTGTGTGTGTGTGGGGTATATCTGTTTAGCATGCTTGGTTGCCAGTAATATAGAATTCAACTTTAATAGATTTAAATAATAAAGGGAATACATTGACCCATTAATTGAAAAATAGGAAAAGAGGACAAGCTCCAAACTTGGCTCAACCTGGGCTGGGCTGCATTTTTCTGTAATTCTCTCAGCTCTGCCCTCTTTGATTGTCTTTATTCCCAAGTTGGCTTCTTTGTGGTAATAAGGTGGTTATCATGGAATATATACCTCCTCATTCACAACCAGGAAGAACGAGGGTATTTCTTTCCACAACGGTTTGACTAGCTGGCCTGTCTGGGGTCTTGTGCTGCTTCTGAATCAATTAAGTGTGATAAGGAGGTTGAGACACTGTTACTGAATTGTACCAATCAGGTCCCACCCACGGACTTGGATGGAGGTAGTGTCAGTCCCATTCAAAACATATGGCTGTCACAGAGCGAGAAGTGTTGGAATGGAGGATTGCACAAGTAGCACAATTTCAAATATTTGATTTATTTTATGTTTTTGTTTTTTGAGATGGAGTCTCGCTCTGTCACCCAGGCTGGAATGCAGAGGCATGATCTCAGCTCGCTGCAACCTCCGTCTCCTGGGTTCAAGAAATTCTCCTGCCTCAGCCTCTTGAGTAGCTGGGATTACAGGCATGCACCACCATGCCTGGCTAGTTTTTGTGTTTTTAGTAGAGATGGAATTTCGCCATGTTGGCCAGGCTGGTCTCAAATTCCTGACCTCAAGTGATCCACCCGTCTCAGCCTCCCAAAGTGTTAAATACATTTGAAAAAACAACTCATGAAAGAAGATGGGGGGCGGGTGCCAGGCGTGGTGGCTCATGTCTGTAATCCGAGCACTTTGGGAGGCTGAGGTGGGCGGATCACTTGAGGTCAAGAGTTCGAGATCAGCCTGGTCAACTTGGTGAAACCCCGTCTCTACTAAAAATACAAAAATTAACAAGGCGTGGTGGCACGTGCCTGTAATCCCAGCTACTCGGGAGACTGGGGCAAGAGAATCTCTTGAACCCTGGAGGCAGAGGTTTCAGGGAGCCAAGATTGTGCCACCACACTCCACCCTGGGTGACAGAGCGAGATCCGTCTCAAAAAAGTAAAAAAGAAAGAAGATGGGGGCGGGAGGGAAATACATTAAATCTAAAGTGTCTTTGAGACAATGAAACTGAGGGTGGATTTCTCTTTCTGTTACATTTTAACTTACAAATCTGTATATCTATACTTACATAGTTATAGATAGATAGATATCCCTGACCATAATACCACCTTTATAATGGAAAGAAACACCCCACACATTTACTGGGGGAAAAAAACAAGAGCTGGAGAATGATGCAAAATAGAGATATAAGAATTCACCAGATAGCACACAGCTAATTGCCAATAAGTGGAACAATCTGCAATAGGGAGAGTAAGAATGAGTCATAATTCTGTTTGTCTCCTTGAAGAACCCTTCTCTCTCTTCAAGGCTCTTTATGCTAAAGAAAAAACTAAAAAGCACTGTAATTATGTGTAACATCCCATCTCAGGACAGCATTTGAAAGGTTTTTTGAGTTTTATTTGCTGGCTATCAAAGCCAAATGAAACTTTCTGTATAGGTCTTGCTCTACACTTCTGCCTGACATACACTGTGGGGTTTTTTTTTTTTTTTGGAGACAGAGTCTTGCTCTGTCACCCAGGCTGGAGTGCAGTGGCGTGATTTCGGCTCACTGCAAGCTCTGCCTCCTGGGTTCAGGCCATCCTCCTGCCTCAGCCTCCCGAGTAGCTGGGACTATAGGTGCACACTGCCACGCCCGGCTAATTTTTTTGTATTTTTAGTAGTTTTTTGTATTTTTTGTATTTTAGATTTCACTGTGTTCGCCAGTATGGTCTCAATCTCCTGACCTTGCGATCCACCTGCCTCAGCCTCCCAAAGTGCTGGGATTACAGGCATGAGCCACCGCACCTGGCCAATAGTACTTTCTTTATGGGGCTGCTGAGAAGATCAAATGGAATAATATATGGAAAGCATATCTGCCCTGTGAAGAGTACTGAAAAAAATGTCAGTAATTATTATTATTTAACATCCATCTGTAGAGTGTTGTCTGTGTGCTAGATAGTGGGGATTTTTAAATTCCCATCACTATACTAGATGGTGGGGATTTTTTAAAAAAGAAGAACCAAGATAGATATAGTTTATACCCTCATGGAGCTGGTCCAGAGGGGTATTTGAACATGTAAATAGGTATTGCCAACATGAGACTATGAGAGTAGAAGCACAGTGTGCTAGGAAGCCCATTCAAGGACCACTTATTCTGAGCTTGGAGGTTAAGGAAGGCTTCCAGAAGAAAGTGACATAAAAAGTGACACAAGAAGGCTGAGTAGGACTTAGCCAAGTGAAGAGAAGGATATTCTAGAAGCAGCATATTCAAAGGCTTAGAAACCGGAAAAAGCTTGAAGTGTTTGAGGAATTAAATTTGGCATATTGTAACCTATCATGCAAGGTGGAAGTAGTTGCAAGAATTGAGGCTGGGCTGGGTGTACCTGTAATCCCAGCACTTTGGGAAGCTGAGATGGGAAGATCACTTGAGGGCAGGAGTTAGAGACACTCCTGACCAACATGGTGAAACTCCATCTCTAAAAAAAATACAGAAATTAGCCAGGTGTGGTGGCACATGCTCTAATCCCAGCTACCTGGGAGGCTGAGGCACAAGAATCACTTGAACCCAGGAGGTGGAGGTTGCAGTGAGCCGAGATCGCATCGCTGTACTGGGCAACAGAGCAAGACTCTGTCTCAAAAAAAAAAAGAGGCCAGGTGCAGTGGTTCATGCCTGTAATCCCAACACTTTGGGAGGCCGAGGCAGATGGATTATGAGGTCAGGAGATCGAGACCATCCTGGCTAACATGATGAAACCCCGTCTCTACTAAATATACAAAAAATTAGCCAGGCGTGGTGGCGGGCGCCTGTAGTCCCAGCTCCTCGGGAGGCTGAGGTGGGAGAATGGCATGGACCCGGGAGGCGGAGCTTGCAATGAACCGAGATCGCATCACTGTACTCCAGCCCGGGCGACAGAGGGAGACTCCATCTAAAAAAATAAAAAAAAAAAAGAATTGAGGCTGGAGGCAGATGAGGCCACAGCATACTGAACCTTATAAGCCACATTAGGAAGTAGGAAGAGTAGTGGGAAGACTAAGAGAGCTCTAATCGAGAAAGTGACTTGATCAGATTTGCATTTTAGAAAGACTGCTCTGGCTCTTTCTGTTAGGGGTTAGGGTGGGGAGGGCAGAAAAACTATGCCACAGAGAACACTTCTGAAGATGAATTCAGAGACTGTTGTAATCTAAATCAGAGATGATGATGCCTGAGCCTGAACATGGAGGGTGGAAATGGGAATGGAAAAATACATACAGATTAAAGAGACATTTGAGAGAAAGAGTCACTGTGGATGAATGTGGAGTTGAGGGGGTTTACTATGATGATCAGAAAACTTGGTGGATGGCAGTATTATTCCATGAGATAGGAAACAAGGAGGAGGAGCAATTGAAGGGGCGGGGCCCTGGGGCAAATAATGGGTTCAATTTTAGATCTATTGAGATGAGGTGCCGTGGAATAACTGAAGGGAAATATTTAATAGGCAGTTGGAGAAACAATTCAGAAGAAACGCCTGGGAAGGGGTTATAGCTTTGTGAGTCATTCCATAGGGTTGATTATAGCCACAGAAGTGTACCCCTATTATGGGCACAGTGAGGTGAAAAGAGGGCCAAAGAGAGAAATCTTGAGGAACACTGATAGATAAAAAACTGGTATAGATATGGAAACGCAGAAAGAGATTATGAAGAAATGGGATATTTCTTCATAAGCCAAGGGATATGAGGAAAACTTGGGGAATAGAGTATCACAAAGCCAAGTGGAGAGGTTGATTAAAAAAGATAAGGTCAATCCTGGTGCAGTAGCTCACACCTGTAATCCCAGCACTTTGGGAGGCTGAGGTGGTTGGATCACTTGAAGTCAGTTGTTCAAGACCAGCCTGGCCAAGATGATAAAACCCTGTCTCAAAAAAAAAAAAAAGAAAAAAAAAATAGTAGAAGAAAAAAAATAAATTGACTGAGAGACCAGGACGTTAGAAGTATCCGTGAGAATAGTTAAATTGTGGCAGGATTTGGGGTGGAGAGGAAAACAGGAAGCAGCAACATTTTTGTGGGTGTGTTGCAGAGCAACGAGGAGATGAGTAGAAGCCAAGTAATAAGGAGAGGTAGAAGTAGGGTCTGATAAAGCCTGATGGAATAACCTTTTTTTTTAAATTTTTTTGTTTTTTTTGAGACAGGATCTTGCTCCATCTTGTAGTTCAGTGGCATGAACACAGCTCACTGCAGCCTCAACTTCCTGGGATCAAGCAATCCTCCCACCTCAGCCTCCTGAGTAGCTAGGACTCCAGGTGTGTGCCACCACGCTTGGCTAATTTTTTATTTTTATTTTTTGTAGAGATGGGATCTCACCATGTTGCCAGGCTGGTCTCAAACTCCTGGGCTCAAACAATCTTTCCACCTCAGCCTCCCAAAGTACTGGGATTACAGGCATGAGCCACTGCACCTGATGGAATAAACTTTAAATGAACATGAATTTTTGCTTAAGAGCAGCAATAGGGAGCAGAAAGGACATAGACTCAACTTCAGAGAATAAGCAGGTGGTATAGGAGTATTCTCCACTTGACAGAGCTGCAGGTCAAGTAGTTATCACTAGAAATAAACACAGTCAAGAGACCACAGAGGAGTGTGTCTAAATGAAAAAAGAACAGGAACTGGATCCATACAGTATTGGTGTCCACATTCTATGTCTATCACTTACAACCTGACAGAACCTGGGGAAGCTGCTTACTATCTCTAAGCCTGTTTCCTAATTTGTCTGTAATCAGCATTTCTTGGGCTCTTTGCCTAGTAAAGTGGATCTCTGGATATCTGGAATAAAGTGAAGAGGCCAGGTGTGGTGGCTCAAACCTGTAATCCCAGCACTTTGGGAGGCCAAGGCAGGAGAATCGCTTGAGTCCAGGAGTTGGAGATCAACCTGAACCACATAGAGAGACCCTGTCTCTACAAATAATTTTTTTTTTTTTTTTTTTTTGAGACGAGTCTCGCTCTGTCGCCAGGCTGGAGTGCAGTGGCATGATCTTGGCTCACTGCAACCTCTGCCCCCTGGGTTCAATCAATTCTCCTACATCAGCCTCCTGAGTAGCTGGGATTACAGGCACCTGCCGCTGTGCCCTGCTAATTTTTGTATTTTTAGTAGAGATGGGGTTTCACCATCTTGACCAGGCTTGTCTTGAACTCCTGACCTCGTGATCCACTTGCTTTGGCCTCCCAAAGTGCTGGGATTACAGGCGTGAGCCACTGTGCTTGGCCTACAAATAATTTAAGAATCAGGCAGGTGTGGTGGTGTGCACCTATGGTGGTCCCAGCTACTTGGGAGGCTGAGGCAGGAGGATCACCTGAGCCCAGGAGGTTGAGACTGCAGTGAACTGTGATTGCGCCACTACACTCCAGCCTGGGGGACAGAGTGAGACCCAGTCTCTAAATAAATAAATAAATAAATAAATAAATAAAAGTGAAGAGATGATCTCTTCCAAATTTGGCATCACACTCTATTAGAGGGATTCCCAGGTAATGTTAATACCTGTCAGAATTTTTAGGAAATCTTCCATTTCAAATGTTGATTCTTGCTTTTTCTTGCTTCCTCTCTTCACTCCTCTGTTCTCTTCCATTCTCTAGATCTAGATATAACTCCGTTTGAGCTGAGGCTGAATTAGATCCAAGTGACAGACACTGTACTCTGTTCATTCTGTTCTCAGTCCCTGTGTCTCTGTTACTAACCAGGTTTATCTTGCTGGCTTATTTTTTTCCCCCTGTTAGGGAAGCAGGAGGCTAGGAGAGTCAGAGTAAGGCCATTTTAAGTTCAGCTCCATCTTGAGACTAACAAGGCACATTCCTTGCTGGTCACTACCCGTAGTCACAAGATATTTGCATTTGAGGAAACAGCCTAAAGATACCTACAAAGACACACTCCTACAACAATAGAAAGTCCAGATGTCCCTATATTCATCACAGTGTATGTTTTCAAGATAATTATAGTTATGCTTTGATGTATTCACACACACTAAAATGTCAAGGACAGTTTTTTTTAAATCAATAGAATAATAAACTTTCTCATGCTGTCAGCCCACCCACACGTAGGCACAGTTTACTTTAGTCTTTACATAGACAAGACCCCTATATAAGAAAAACTTAAAGATGATGTGTTCCTCTGCTTGCTTTCTGAGAACACTTCACTCTGTAATGGAGTAACTTTCAATAAACTCTCTTTTCACTGCACTCTGCAACTCATCTTGAATTCCCTCCTGTTTGAGATCCAAGAACCTCCTCTCGCGGTCTAGATCAGATTCCTTTTCCCGTAATACCTTCACATCAGTTTTCTCCCGGAAGTCCCTCAGCAAACAGATTTCTTGGCCATCCTACCAGTTAGTTAGGCCTCGGGGATATGTCTAGATCCCAGCCGTGGGGACACATCTAATCTGGTTTCTCTTCATTGTGAAAAAGACTTGTCATTGGAACTGATGTGAGGTTTCCATGATATTTGGTTATAAACATCTCGTCAATCACATAGTATTTTATAATGTACTATGTCTTGTTAGAAACAAATGCTTGGTGCTACAAAGAAGAATCAGCACTCCAGCAAAAAGATTTCTCAGCAAAGCAATTTACTTCTGCAGAAGGGTGCCACTCGCGCTGGGTGTGGTCACAAGGGCACACCGAGTGGGGTGGGGCAGGGGTTTTTATTCCTAACACAGCAGCTCCTGTACATGTGTCCTTTCCCCATTGGCTGGAGTTGGACTGCACAATCTAAGCTGACCCGAGTGGCTACTGTTTAAAATTGAATAGGGCTAACTAGGCGGGAACGGAGAGGCTGTCCGTTACAGTTTTAGGGTGCAGTAAAGACGGGAAGGACAGTTTCAGTGGGAACCAAGGAAATAGATGTGAGTTATAGATTAGGACTGCCAGGAAAGTTGTTTACTGTAAATAGGGACAAGGAGGCACAAAGAATGAAGAAGTTAGGCTTGGAAAATCGAGATCAAAGAACAAGAAAGGTGAACAAGCTGACTCTTTGAAGAGGAACCCATAAAAGATACATAGAAAAGGTTATTTCTCTCTTTTCCTAACCATCCCAGGCTGGGTTAACTCCTCTTCCCTCTGTGCTTCCAGAGCATCCCTTCTGTAACATTCACCACACCATAGACTAATCACCTGTTTGGCTGTCTTCTCAGAAATTATACATGCCACAGTATCCCAAATTCTTTCAACCAACCCTCATTCCAGTTCCCTTAAGTGGTAAGTCTCCAGACTCATCACTTCCCCTTCTTCCTAAGGAGTGGTAAAAACAAATTATCTATTTGGTGCCTTGTGACTCAGTATTTTTGATGGATTTTTTTTTTTTTTCATGTCCAAAGGACTTTTGTGCATGGACAGGAATACTAATAGCTATTTTATTGTTTAATGCCCAATTTACTAGTTATATTTCTAATACACGAAACATTGAAACCCTTTTTTTCTTGACCATTAAACATGTAATAAATTTAATTTAATTATATTAAACAATTTAAACTGCAATTACAAAATTATTAGGTCTGATACAGTTGAATACTTCAAATGCCTTAAACATTAGTAAAGCATGCACAAATGCAAAGATTACAAAATGACTACACATATTTAAGTCAATGCCATAGGTTAAATAGTCCTGCATTATTTTTGCAGTTTTTATACCTATATTTACTTTGATATCTTCTTAAAGTTTCAGTAATATTATTTTGGTTATTTTCTGGGATTTTTGGAAATCTTATCAAATCTAATAGAAAAAATAAATACAATATTATACCAGTTGAGATTACAGAACCTGTGATATCAACTAATTCTTTCTTGGTGGGCTATAAAACATAGTTTTGCTGTCCAAGGTAATTTAGACTGGGCTGAGTGCAGTGACTCACCCCTGTAATCCAAGACAGGAAGATCTGTTGAGGTCAGGAGTTTGAGAACAGCCTGGGCAACATAGTGAGACCCCTGTCTCTCCAAAAAAAAAAAAAAAGCTTAGCTGGATAAGTTGATAAAACTACTAAAGACCAAATTTAGGTTTTCGGTGTGTGCATGAGTAAACGTTGGGCAAAAATGTTAGACCTGCTATTGGGTCTCTTTCAGTAGTGACAAACCTGGAAAAAAAATTGTAAGGTTCTGACCTCGCAGTCCTGTTTCCATTTTAACGTTTAGTTACTGAATCACACTTTTCTTATAGTATATGGTTTTATTGGCCATTAATGCTTTCTCATACATTGACAAATATTATCCTTTTCTTTTAATTATTTGCTCTTCTGAAAGTGTGGGAGGCCCGCAGGACTCAGGGAGGGCCATTGTCCCTCAGTAGAACTCTCTGGACACCTATATTTTTAAAAATTCTTGCATCTGAATAATAAACTACTACAGTTGAAAAAACTCTCAGAAACTTTCTCTTTTTTTGTTGAGACACAGTTTCACTCTGTCGCCCAGGCTGCAGTGCAGTGATGCCATCTGGGCTCACTGCAACCTCTGCCTCCTGGGTTCAAGTGATTCTCATGACTCAGCCTCCCAAGTAGCTGGGACTACAGCTGCGTGCCACCACGCCCAACTAATTTTTGTATTTTTAGTGGAGACAGGGTTTCATCATGTTGGCCAGGCTGGTCTTGAACTCCTGGCCTCAGTGATCTGCCTGCCTTGGCCTCCCAAAATGTTGGGATTATAGACGTGAGCCGCTGTACCTGGCCAGAAACTTTCTTTTTTTTTTTTTTTTTTTTTGAGACGGAGTCTCGCTCTGTGACCCAGGCTGGAGTGCAGTGGCCGGATCTCAGCTCACTGCAAGCTCCGCCTCCCGGGTTTACGCCATTCTCCGGCCTCAGCCTCCCGAGTAGCTGGGACTACAGGCGCCCGCCACCTCGCCCGGCTAGTTTTTTGTATTTCTTAATAGAGACGGGGTTTCACCGTGTTAGCCAGGATGGTCTTGATCTCCTGACCTCGTGATCCGCCCGTCTCGGCCTCCCAAAGTGCTGGGATTACAGGCTTGAGCCACCGCGCCTGGACCAGAAACTTTCTTTTATTCTTTCTTTTTTTGTTTTTTGAGATGGAGTCTCATTCTCTCGCCCAGCCTGGAGTGCAATGGTGTAATCTTGGCTCACTGCAACGTCCACCTCCCGGATTCAAGCAATTCTCCCGCCTCAGCCTCCTGAGTACCTGGGATTACAGATGAGGACAACCATGCCCAGCTGATTTTTATATTTTTAGTAGAGACGGGGTTTCACCCTATTGATCAGGCTGGTCTCGAACTCCTGACTTCGTGATCCACCCGCCTTGGCCTCCCAAAGTGCTGGGATTACAGGTGTAAGCCACACGCCCAGCCAAAACTTTCTTTTTTTAAATCCATGCAGATTACAGATGTACTGGATATCTGTCATTTCGGGCTATCTGGCGTCCATCTCTTCACCTATCTGTAAACACCCTGATCTCCCTTTTAGAGAAATTCTCCATTATGAGTGAGGGCAATTCTTCTGCCTTCCCTCTTACTGCCACCTCTCACAGTGGAAGTAAAGAGGGACAGATCCTTCCTATATTTCTTTCCTGATACAACTAGTAGCTTAGCATGTGACCTAAACTTGTCTAATCAGGTGATCCTTCTCAGAACTTTGAACCTTGTTCACGTAATATTGTGATAGAGACTGTCAAATGTTCAGCAAACCCCATTTCCTTATCTTCTTGGGCATACAGATGGACTACATTTGTTGTTGTTGTTGTTGTTGTTGTTTTGAGTCGGAGTCTTGCTCTGTCGCCCAGGCTGGAGTGCAGTGGCGCGAACTCGGCTCACTGCAAGCCCCGCCTCCCGGGTTCACACCCTTCTCCTGCCTCAGCCTCTTGAGTAGCTGGGACTACAGGCGCCCGCCACCTCGCCCGGCTAGTTTTTTGTATTTTTTAGTGGAGACGAGGTTTCACCGTGTTAGCCAGGATGGTCTCGATCTCCTGACCTCGTGATCCGCCCGTCTCGGCCTCCCAGTACATTTTTTTTTTTTAAAGTTAGCTGTGGCCTTATGTCTTGAGTTCCAGACAATAAAATTTAGATAGAAATTTGGCTTGTGCCTGTAATCCTGGTTACTTAGGAGGCTGCTTGAGGCCAGGAGTTCTAGACCAGCCTGGGCAACATGGTGAGACCCCATCTCTAAAAAAATATTTAAAAGTTAGCCATTTGTTTGTGCTGGTGGTCCTGTAGCAGGATGAGCCGCAGACAAAACTCCTCAGACACCGGATTAAAGAAGGAAGAGGTTTTTTATTCGGCTGGAAGGGTCGACAGACTTGTGTCTTAAGAGCTGAGCTCCCCGAAAGAGAAATTCTTGGCTTTTTTAAAGGCTTACAACTTTAAGGGGTCCACGTGAAAGGGTCGTGATAAATCGAGCAAGTGTGGGAAATGTGACTGGGGGCTACATGCATCAGCTAACAGAACAATAAGTTTTACAATGCTTTTTTCATACAGTGTCTGGAATTTACAGATAACACAAGTAGTTTAGGTCAGGGGTTGATGTTATTACTATTACTTTTCTTAACTCCTAGGGCCGGGTGGTGGTGCCAAGGTTGTCTGGCTATTTATCTTACTTTTGTTTCTTTCTAACTTTTTGCTTTTTCTCTTTCCTCCTGTCTTGTGAACTAGGGAAGGTAGGGGGAGGAGGGCAGCAGGAGGAGTAGTGGTCTCCTTCCTTAGTCCCAGATACTCAGGAGGCTAAAGTGGGAGGATTGCTTGAACCCAGGAGTCTGAGCCTGTGGTGAGCCAGGATCATGCCACTGCACTGTAGCCTGGGTGACAGAGCAAGACCCTGTCTCTTAAAACAAAACAAAACAAAAGAAAACACCACAAAACTTAGCTGAATGTGGTGGCACGTTCCTGTAGTCCCAGCTACTCTAGAGGCTGAGACTGAAGAACCACTGGAGCCCAGGAATCTGAGGCTGCAGTGAGCTATGATGGCACCACTGCATTCCAACCTGGGTGATAAAGTGAGGCCCTGTCTCTTAAAAAAAAAAAAAGGCCTGACCTAGTAAAACCTCCCACATTTGATCTTTGCCCTCTCTTTTCCTAACCATTGGCTGAATGGAGAGGACACCACATACAGAGAAGTACGGAGCCATAAGATGGCAGGAGTCTGGGTCCCTGAGTCACTGCCTGGAGGAGAGCTGCCAAGAAAGCCGCTAGACCAGAAGCACCCATGCTGGACTGTTGTGTGAGACAGAAATAAACTTCCATTGTGTAAAACCTCTGTGATTTGGAAGGTTATTTTAGCATTTGTTCTTACCCAGATTAAAAGACAGTATGTTTGGCATAAGGTTTATTTTAGCATTAGCAGTGACGTGGATCAAGCTGTTCTTACTGACAGATCTTGGGAGGTCCTTGGTTCTGTCTATTGTCTAAACCTTTTATCTTAGTTTCTCATCTCTTTGCAAGCCATCGGTATCCTTATCACACATTTCCCCTTTTTGGCTTAAAATAACCAGACCTGGTTTCTGTTGCTATAACCAAAAATTTAGATGTATTTATTAGACAAGAATTTGAGGCCTTAAATGGCAAGTGATTTGCCCAAGGACACAACTGGTTAAGTGTCAGATTTAGGATTACAAACCTGGCCTGGTATCTCCTGCTTCAGTGTACTTTCTACTGTACTACTGGGAGTTCAAAGGGAGCCCAGTAATTAACACTGCTCTTCCCCACTCACTTCTAAACCAATTGAGAAATAAGAGTCAATAGAAATGGCAAATAAAAGGTAGCATCACCTTCATTACTGGAAAAAGCTAGGTTGGAGGGTAGAACCTTCTTACTGTTTTCTGCTCCTGTGAGATTTAAGGCAGAAAAGAGCAAAGAATAACTAGTGTTCCCTGTTGACAACTTGCTTCTAAGTAGAAAGAAAAGAGGAAGAGGCTGTACTACACACAATGAGTTTCTCCTTCCAAAGTTTCCATTTAGAGAAGTCACTACCTCAACTGGGTAAGAACGAGAGGGTGGACAGGAGTCAGGACTAGAATGCTAATAATTGACCCTTTACATAAAAAAAGTGGGATATAACGCCGGGTGCAGTGGTCACACCTGTAATCCCAGCACTTTGGGAGGCTGAGATGGGCAGATCATGAGGTCAAGACTTTGAGGCCAGCCTGGCCAACATGGTGAAACCCCATCTCTATTAAAAATACAAAAAAATGGCCGGGCGCAGTGGCTCAAGCCTGTAATCCCAGCACTTTGGGAGGCCGAGACGGGTGGATCACGAGGTCAGGAGATCAAGAACATCCTGGCTAACACGGTGAAACCCCGTCTCTACTAAAAAACACAAAAAACTAGCCGGGCGAGGTGGCGGGCGCCTGCAGTCCCAGCTACTCGGGAGGCTGAGGCAGGAGAATGGCGTGAACCCGGGAGGCGGAGCTTGCAGTGAGCTGAGATCCGGCCACTGCACTCCAGCCTGGGTCACAGAGCGAGACTCCGTCTCAAAAAAAAAAAAAAAAAAAAAATTAGCCAGGCGTGGTGATGCGTACTTTTAGTCCCAGCCTATTCTATTAAATTTCTAACGTCAACTACTGTATTTTTAATTTCCAAGAGCTCTTTCTTACTCCCTTATTCTGTTTTTTTTTGTTTATTTCATAGCATTGCTTCTTGTTTTACACATATAAAAATTATCTTAACTCTTTAGGTATATTAACTCATGTTGGTGAGCTTTTTAAGTAATTTGCTTAAATAATTTTCTGTTTCTTGCATTGTCCTTACTCCAGGTTTCTTTTTCCTGCTTCTTATTAATAATTGTAGTCCCTCTTTCACCTTTAAAGTTCCCTCAAATGTCTATGATCACTGCTGCTTTATTCATTTTGTAGTAAAGCACATGGAGAAATGGGCTTCACTGGCTTTTTCATTGAGGGATCGCCAAATGACTCATCTAAAGATCTTTACCCTAGAGTCATTCAGTTTCTCCAGAGAAGAATCCTTCAAGTTCTTGCTTTATGACCACGGATCTGAGAACAACACGAGGGAAGAGGGCTGCAAGCCCTATCACTCGTAGACTTTCACTCTTTTCATTCCCTATTCCCCCCATTTTCATCCCTACTCACTATCTCTACTCTCCATCCTGCCAGATATCCCCAGACATGAAGTCTGTCTGGTTGTTTCTCCAAAATGAAGGAGTCTGGTCTGGGTTGTTGTCTGGCTGTAATGGATGCTGGAGGGATTACTGGGGCATCTAGCTGTTCCACATTTACAGTTTCTACCAATTCCTATGTTTTCATCCCAATGTCACCACTCACCATCTAAAATGCCAAATGCCTCTGCAACTTGAGCCTTTCTGGAGTTCTGTGGAATGCATTGACTTCCTTCTAAGGATACCCTATCTCTGCAGGCACATGGTAGTTTTCACCATCTGTAAGTTTTCAGTCTTCAAAAATGTGTTGAACTCTTTCATTCTTTGGTATCTCCTTTCCTATTCTTCTTGCCCTTTTGTAGCTTAAAAAAAAAATTCCTTTAATGTCATTTGTCAGGTTTCAGGAGGAAGACATTTTGTTTTGTTTTGGTTTGGTTTTTTCTTAGATGGAATCTCACTCTGTCGTCCAGGCTGGAGTGGCGTAATCTCGGCTCACTGCAGCCTACATTTTATGAGTTCCAGTGATTCCTTTGCCTCAGCCTCCTGAATAGCTGGGACTACAGACACATGCCACCATGCCTGGCTACTTTTTGTATTTTTAGTAGAGACGGGGTTTCACCATGTTGGCCAGGCTGGTCTCAAACTCCTGACCACAGGTGATCCACCCGCCTTGGCCTCCCAAAGTGCTGGGATCACAGGCGTGAGCCACCTCACCCAGCCAGGAAGACATTTTAAATCAGAATTTAGTTCTCATTAATTCTACTATCAAATACTTATCATTTTTAGTTTACTTTTTTTTTTTTTTTGAGACAAAGTCTCACTCTGTCACTCAAGCTGGAGTGCAGTGGCGCTATCACAGCTCACTGCATCTTCAACATTCCTGGCTCACATGATCCTCCCACCTCAGCCTCTCAAATATCTGGGACCACAGGCATGTGCCACCATATTCAGCTAATTTTTATTTTTTGTAGGGTCTCACTATGCTACCCAGGCTGGTCTTGAACTCCTGGGCTCAAACAATCCTCCTGCTTCAGTCTCCTAAAGTGCTGGGATTACAGGTTTGAGCCGTCACACCCAGCCTTTCTTACTTTCTGAAGGGAGCCAAGGAATCTGCGTGGAAGACATCATCTCCTGCCATTCTGCCAAACCAGAAAATAGGCCTGTCACTGCTGAGAGCTGTGGATCCCAAGAGGAATGTTGACCCTATGCCTGATGAAACTCAAGATTCTAGGCAATTTGTGAGCCGTGTATACTATTCCTATACACTCCCAGGATGCATCCCATGGAGGGGCAGGAAGGGCTCTGGGGAGGGCTGAAGAGGGCCCAGACCCTCCTAACACCCGGTTTTAGTGGATGATGGGAGGCTTTATTTCCAAGGCTTCTCCATTTCCTCTTGGAAACAAACATTCTGTGGCACTAGCGAGGTGTATCTGCCTTCCTGCCTACTGGTTTTCCTTCTGGCCTAAAAGGTTCTGTCTGTGCCTCTCTTCCTAAGTCCCTCTCCATTTCTAGGATATTGGTCTGGGCCTCAGAGCCCGCTCCCTCCCTCAGCTATATCAGCCTTGCTGGCTTAGGGGTGATTAAGAATTTAATTATTTTGTTTCTTCATTTTAGAAGATTAATCCTATCCATCACAGGCAGGCCACACCTTCTCCTCTTGTTCCTCTCTCAGGGCTACCTAGCCAATTCCAAGAGGAAGAAACTCCATGGTTCTTTAGGTCTAGAAGCAATGGATGAAGTTTTAGTTAGGGTGAGGGGGTGTGTATCAATGTAGACAAGTGAGTGTTTGTTGTTTAGCTCAGAGGAGGCCAAGGTGCAAACTTGCCCTTTTTTTTTTTCTTTTTCTTTTTTTTTACAGAGTCTCTGTTGCCCAGGCTGGAGTGCAGTGGCACAATCTTGGCTCACTGCAACCTCCGCCTCCTGGGTTCAAGCAATTCTCCTCCCTCTACCTCATGAGTAGCTGGGCTTACAGATGTGTGCCACCATGCCTAGCTAATTTTTTGTATTTTTAGTAGAGACAGGGTTTCACCATGTTGGTCAGGCTGGTCTTGATCCACCTACCTCGGCCTTCCACAGTGCTGAAATTACAGGCATGAGCCACCGTGCACGGCCTAAGGTGCAACTTTCTTCTGTCATCTCACATCTGGGTATATCTGATACTAGTCACTCCACCCTACTGCCCAAGTTCAACCCCAACAAGATTGATGTTGCAAACCTGAGGTTTGCACCGGTGGGGAAGTCAGTGCCATTTCCGCCCCACCCGTCAAGATCAAGCCCCTGAGTCCATCTCCAAAAATGGTTGTCAATGACATCACCAAGTCTTCTTCCTCATCTGTTACCTATCTCGGCATAATTCTCATGAAAACACACGTGCTCTCCCTGCTGATTGTGTCCGACTAATCTCCCAAACCCCAATCCCTTCTACAAAACAACTCCTTTCCTTCCTAGGCATAGTTAGTGTGTTCAGAATTCTTACACAAGAGCCGGGACCGCACCCTGTATCCTTTCTGTCCGAACAACTTGATCTTACTGTTTTAGCAGAGCTCTCATGTCTGCGTGCAGCGGCTGCCACTGCTTTAATACTTTTAGACACCCTCAAAATCACAAACTGTGCTCAACTCACTCTCTAATCTTTGCTAGCGGGGCTATGCTGAACCTCCTTAGGCACTCTCTAATTAGATGTCCTGAGTCCTCCCAATTCTTAGTCCTTTCATACCTGTTTTTCACTTTCTCTTATTCGGACCTTGTGTCTTACGTTTAGTTTTTCAATTCATACAAAACCACATGCAGGCCATTGCCAATCATTCTATAGGACAAATGCTCCTTCTAACAGCCCCACAATATCACCTCTTACCACAAAATCTTCCTTCAGCTTAATCTCTCCCACTCTAGATTCCCATGTCACCCCTAATCCCGCTTGAAGCAGCCCTGAGAAACATTGCCCATTATCTCTCCATACCACCTCCAAAAAAATTTTCACCGCCCCAACACTTCAACACTATTTTGTTTTATTTTTCTTATTAATATAAGAAGACAGGAATGTCAGGCCTCTGAGCCAAAGCTAAGCCATCATATCTCCTGTGACCTGCATGTACACATCCAGATGGCCGGTTCCTGCCTTAACTGATGACATTACCTTGTGAAATTCCTTTTCCTGACTCATCCTGGCTCAAAAGCTCCCCCACTGAGCACCTTGTGACCCCCACCTCTGCCCGCCAGAGAACAACCCCTTTGACTGTAATTTTCCTTTACCTACCCAAATCCTATAAAACGGCCCCACCCCTATCTCCCTTCGGTGACTCTCTTTTCAGACTTAGCCCGCCTGCACCCAGGTGAAATAAACAGCCTTGTTGCTCACACAAAGCCTGTTTGGTGGTCTCTTCACACGGACATGCATGAAATTTGGTGCATGAAAGGTGGGGGCAGTGATTGGGTATTGTTCTCTCTGCTGGAGAGAGGGGGAGCCCAAGGCTGTCAGGTGATAGCTATTGAGAAGGTATAGCAAGCGAGTTTTTCTCAGGTCTGGGACCAGCATGTGGTCAAGGCCAAACCAGGGCTTCAGTCCACGTAATTCCATGGATGCATTTGTCCTCATTCTGGGTTGAGGAAGGGACCCTGCATCAAATCTCTGAAGGCTGAAACAAGCCTAGAGTGGAGGTATGCTGACATATTGGCTGAACACTTTCCTGTGTGGGCTGACATTTCTGGGATAGTTCATATTCACTGTCTGACTCTTCTCCAGATGCCTCTGGGTACAGCCCTTGCATTGACCTGTTTTTCTGTCCTGAACCCAGAAGCTTGGTGTTGGAGTTGGTTTTGCCATAACGCAAAGCTGGGCCCTTTTACCTCTGTTTCCAAATTCCTGTCTGGTCTTGCTATGGGTCATGTGACTTCGTGTTGGCACCATTGTTCCCCCAATTTTCCCCTAAGTTCACCCCCTCATCTGGTTGCCAGAAGACTATTTATCTTCCCAATTTAAAATTTATCATTACTAGCCTGGAAAAGATCGTGAGTCCCTGTCTCCACAAAAATTTTTTTTAAAAATTAGCTCTACTAAAAATACAAAATTAGCCAAGCATGGTGGCACATGCCTGTAATCCCAGCTACTTGGGAAGTTGAGGCAGGATAATCACTTGAACCTGGGAAGCAGAGGTTGCGGTGAGCTGAGATTGTGCCATTGCACTCCAGCCTGGGCAACAAGAGTGAAACTCCATCTCAAAAAACAAAAAGAAAAACCTTTCCCTTGATTCTTACCATCATAAACAGAAACTTCATGAGAAAGTAGGAAAAGTTTAAACTGAAATTTATAGGTCCATAGTCTCTTACTTAACAATCTTGAAATTTGAAAGGTTCTAAAAATGAAAGTTTTTCATAATTCAGTTGGTGGCATAATATGACTAGACCTGAACTCTTTTAGCAGCAAAGCCTGACTAGAACTGATGTGAGGCTATGTTTACTTTTTATTTACTCTATTTAGGAGAAATAATCACTAAGTTTTGCTGAAAAAATAACATATTGGGTTATGAAGTGCTTTTAAAAAGTTGCTGGAGGCCAAGTGCCGTGGCTTACGCCTGTAATCCCAGAACTTTGAGAAGCCAAGGCAGGTGGATCATTTGAGGTCAGGAGTTCAAGAGTAGACTGATCAATATGGTGAAACCCTGTCTCTACTAAAAATGCAAAACTTAGCCGAGTGTGGTGGCATGCGCCTATAGTCCCAGCTACTCAGGAGGCTGAGGCAGGAGAATCGCTTGAACCTAGGAGGTGGAGGTTGCAGTGAGCCAAGATTGTACCACTGCACTTCAATCTGGGTGACAGAGCGAGACTCCATCTCAAAAAAAAAAAAAAAAAAAAAAGTTGCTGGAAAGAGATAGGCAGCTCTCCAGTTCTTGAGTATAGTGCAGAGTGGGTGAGTGACTGGGGAAAATCGTAACTGAAACAAGGATAAAGAAAAAAGACTTATATGATTCCAGGTATTAAAAAGAACATTTTACTTATAAAGGAAAGAGAACTGGACTAGCTTTGCATTTCTCTTCTACAGTACTATGATAGAAACTAAAATCCAAGAATCTTATGCATAGCTGTCATTCTTGGGCAAATTGATGACAATTTTGGAAATGCCGTGCAAGATGGAAGGGAGATAGATTGCTAGCCTTCCAGTAAAATTCAATCTTCTCCTTTCCTGTGGGATTGTAATTGTAGCCTCAAACATGACCTTCTATTTCCCAGCCCCCACTGTAGTTAGACGTGGCTACGTGGACTAAGCTGTCTTTAATAGAATGTGATCAGAAGTGTTATGCGCCATTTCTGAGCCCAGTGACTTAAGACCAGCGTGTGCCTTCTTCATACTCTCAGGAAGACGTGCCTGTGATTCAGTTTCAATGCTAAAGAAACAAGATGGGGGAATACTATGTCCATAAATGATTGTGTAGCAGCATAACTGCGAATGTCCTAAAACAATGCTCTGAAATGCAATATGAGAGAAAGATAAACTTCAATTTTACTCGAGCTATTACGTTTTGGGGTTTCTTTGTTATAGAAATTTAGTCTTTAACTAATAACCAGGGATTCAGGCAGTATATCATCTATAACTTTATCTGAGAAAAGTAATTGAAAGAGTACTCTAACTAGTTTTCAAGATAGGAGAAAATAAAATGAAAGACTAATAACAAATCTGTAATCTCTACAGTGAAATCTAAGTAGAACATAACATTGCAGCTGGGAATTTTTCATAGAAGGACAAAGAAAACATTCTTGAAACTGAACGCGCATACTGAGAGGAAATTGTTAATAACATCAGACTTAAAGCTGCAGACTTTTAGTGTGTCAGTTATCTATTATAGCAAAGTACCCCAAAACTTTGTGACTTAAGATGATAATTTGTTATTTCTCATGATTCTGTGATTGGCTGGGCTCAAAGTGGGAGTTCTGTTCCACTTCATGCTGACTGGGGTTATTTGTAGCTACCTTCTTCTAGGAACTTGGCTGGAACATTCAGAATGGCTTCACTCACGTGCCTGGGACATTGGCAGGGAGGTTCTGGGGCTTTTTTCTCTCTCTCTCCATGTGGTCTCTCCAGCAGGTTGGCCAGACCTATTTATTGTGGTGGCAGAAGTTGCCAATCCTCTTAAAACCTACACCCGTAACTGTCACAGGGTCACTTCCCTTGTAATTGATTGGTCAAGGTAAGTCACAGTCCAGCCCAGATTCAAGTGGTGGGAAACTAATTCCACTTTTTTCTCTTTTTTTTTTTTTTTTTTTGAGACAGAGTCTCGCTTAGTCGCCCAGGCTGGAGTGCAGTGGCGCGATCTCGGCTCACTGCAAGCTCCGCCTCCCGGGTTCACGCCATTCTCCTGCCTCAGCCTCCCGAGTAGCTGGGACTACAGGCGCCCGCCGCTTCGCCCGGCTAATTTTTTGCATTTTTAGTAGAGACGGGGTTTCACCATGTTAGCCAGGATGGTCTCGATCTCCTGACCTCGTGATCCGCCCGCCTCGGCCTCCCAAAGTGCTGCGATTACAGGCGTGAGCCACCGCGCCCGGCCTTTTTCTCTTTTTTTTGAGACAGGGTCTCACTCTGTTGCCCAGGATGGAGTGTAGCAGTGTGATCTCAGTTTACTGCAACCTCCACCTCCTGGGGCTCAAGTGATCCTCCCACCTCAGCCTCCCAGCCTCCTGAGTAGCTGGGACCACAGGCATGTGCTACCATGCCTGGCTAATTTTTGTGCTTTTTGTAGAGATGAGAAGTATCTTGCCTAGGCTGGTCTTGAACTCCTGGGCTCTGGCAATCCACCTGTCTCAGCCTTCCAAAGTGCTAGGATTACAGGTGTGAGTCACTATGCCTGGCCTTCCCACCTCTTTTAAAAATTATTTTTATTTTTATTTTTTGTGGGTACATAGCAAGTATATATACTTATGAGATACATTAGAGATTTTGAGACAGGTATGCAATGTGTCGTAATCATATCATGGAAAATGGAGTATCTATTGCCTCAAGCATTTATCCTTTGTGTTACAAACAATCCAGTTATACTCTTTTAGTTATTGTAAAATGTACAATTATTATTGACTATAGTCACCCTGTTGTGTTACCAAATGCTAGATCTTATTCATTCTTTCTAACTATTTTTTTGGTACCCATTAACCATCCCTACCTTCCCACGCAACTATCCTTCCCAGCCTCTGGTAACCATTACTCTCTATCTCCAAGAATTCAATTGTTTTGATTTTCAGATCACACAAATAAGTGAGAACATCTGATGTTTGTCTTTCAGTGCCTAGCTTATTTTATTTAACATAATAACCTCCATTCCAACCATGTTGTTGCAAATGACAGGATCTCATTCTTTTTTTTACGACTGAATAGTACTCCATTGTGTATAAATATCACATTTTCTTTATCCATTATCTGTTGATGGGTGCTTAGGTTGCTTCCAAATCTTGGTTGTTGTAAGCAGTGGTGCAACAAACATGGGAATGCAGATATCTCTTCAATATACTGATTTCCTTTCTTTTTGGGTATAAACCCAGCAGTGGGATTGCTAGATCATGTGGTGGCTCTAGTTTCAGTTTTTTGATGAACCTCCAAACTGTTCTCCACAGTGGTTGTACTAATTTACATTCCCACCAATAGTGTACGACAGTTCCCTTTTCTCCACATTTTTGCCAGCATTTGTTATTGCCTGTCTTTTGGACACAAGCCATTTTAACTGGGGTGAGATGATATCTCATTGTAGTTTTTATTTGCATTTCTCTGATGATCAGTGATGTTAATCTTTTCACCTTTTTATGTCCACCTTTTCATGTGACTGTCATTTGTATGCCTTCCTTTGAGAAATGTTTATTCAAATCTTTTGACCTCTTTTTTGTTGTTTTTGAGATAAAGTATGGTTCTGTTGCCCAAGCTGGAGGGCAGTGGCACGACCTCAGCTCACTGCAACCTCTGACTCCTGGGCTCAAGCCATCCTCTCACCTCAGCCTCCCAAGTAGCTGGGACCACAGGTGAGTGCCACCATACCCAGCTAATTTTTGTATTTTTGTAGAGATGAGGTTTTGCCACGTTGCCCATGCTGGTCTTGAACTCCTGGGCTCAAGTGATCTTCCTGCCCTGGCCTCTTGAAGTGCTGGGATTATGATTTTATTTCTGTTTATGGCGAGAGAAGGGGGTCAAGTTTCACGTTTCATTCTTCAGGGTTTGGATGTCCAGTATTCCCTAAGCCATTTATTGAAGTGACTGTCTCTTCCCCAGTGTATGTTATTGGCCCCTTTGTGGAAAATGAGATGACTGTAGGTGCATGGATTTGTTTCTGGTTTCTCTATTCTACTCTATTGATTTATGTGTTTGTTTTTATGCTAATATCATGCTGTTTTGGTTACTATAGCTCTGTAGTATAATTTGAAGTCAGGTAATGTGATTCCTCCAGTTTTGTTCTTTTTGCTTAAGGTAGCTTTGGCTATTCTGGGTCTTTTGTAGTTTTATGTAAAAAAAAAAATTTTTTTTTTTTTTTTGAGGCTTGGAGTGCATTGTCTTACTGCAACCTCTGCCTCCTGTGTTCAAGTGGTTCTTGTACCTCAGCCTACAAGTAGCTGGGACTACAGGCAGGTACCACCATACCCAGCTAATTTTTTGTGTGTTTTTAGTAAAGATGAGGTTTCACCATGTTGGTCAGGCTGGTCTCGAATTCCTGATATCAAGCAATCCACCTGTCTCTGCCTTCCAAAGAGCTGGGATTACAGGTGTGAGCCATTGTGCCTGGCCTGTTCTATACAAATTTTAGGGTCGTTTTTTCTATTTCTGTGAAGAATGTCATTGATATTTTGATAGAAATTGCATTGAATCTATAGATTGCTTTGGGCAGTATGAACGTTTTAACAATATTGAGTCTTCCAATCCATGAACGTGGAATATCTTACCATTTTTTGGTGTCCTCTTCAATTTCTTTCATCTGTGTTTTATAGTTTTCATTACAGAGATCTTTCACTTCTTTGATTAATTCCTAGGTTTTTAATTTTATTTGTGGTTACTATAAGTGGGATTACTTTTTAAAATTTCTTTTTCAGATTATTCACTGCTGGCATATAGAAGTCCTGCTGCTTTTCGTATGTTGATTTTGTATTCTGCAACTTTACTGAATTTATCAGGTTTTTTTTTTTTTTTTTTTTTTTTTTGTTTTTTTGAGATGGGGTCTCACTCTGTCACCCAGAGTGGAGTGCAGTGGCATGATCCTGGCTCACTGCAACCTCCACCTCCCAGGCTCAGGCAATCCTCCTACTGCAGCCTCCCAAGTAGCTGGGACCACAGGTGCACACCACCATACCTGGCTAATTTTTTTGTCTTTTTGGTAGAGATGGAGTTTCACCCTGTTGCCCAGACTGGTCTTGAACTCCTGCACTCAAGCAATCTGCCCACTTTGGTTTCCCAAAAGTGCTGGGACTACAGGTGAGTCACCGTGCCTGGCAATTTATCACTTTTTTTTTTTTTTTTTGAGACGGTCTTGCTTTGTTGCCCAGGCTGGAGTGCAGTGGTGCGATCTCAGCTTACTGCAACCTCTGTCTCCTGTGTTCAAGTGATTCTCCTGCCTCAGCTTCCCAAGTAGCTGGGATTACAGGTGCACGCCACCATGCCTAGCCAATTTTTGTATTTTTAGTAAAGATGGAGTTTCGCCATGTTGGCCAGGCTGCTCTTGAACTTCTGGTCTCAGGTGATCCATGCATCTTGGCCTCCCAAAGTGCTGGGATTACAGGTGTGAGCTACCATGCCCAGAGGAATTTATTACGTCTAATAATTTTTTGGAGGACTCTTTAGGTTTTTCCAAATATAAGATCCTATCATCTGCAAGCAAAGATAATTTAACTTCTTCCTTTCCAATTTGGATACCCTTTTATTTCTATTTTTATTTTTTTGAGATGGAATCTCACTCTGTCACCCAGGCTGGAGTGCAGTGGCATGATCTTGGCTCAATGCAACCTCCACCTCCTGGGTTCAAGCATTTCTCCTGCCTCAGCCTCCTGAGTAGCTGGAACTACAGGCGTATGCCACCATGCCCAGCTAACTTTTGTATTTTTAGTAGAGACGGGGTTTCACCATGTTGGCCAGGCTGGTCTCAAACTCCTGACTTCAGATGATCCACCCACCTTGGCCTCCTAAAGTGCTGGGATTACAGGCATGAGCCACTGTGCCCAAGAATACCCTTTATTTTTCTCTCTTGTCTGACTGCTCTAGCTAGGACTTCCATTACTCTGGTGAATAACAGTGGTGAAAATGGGCATCCTTGTCATGTTCCAGATCTTAGAGGAAAGCCTTTCAGTTTTTCCCCATTCAGTATGATACTAGCTGTGGGTCTGTTGGATACGGCTTTTATTATGCCCAGGTATGTTCCTTCTATACTGCTTTTTAAGGGTTTTCCTCTTGAAGGGTGTTGAATTTTATCAAATGTTTTTTCAGCATCAATTGAAATGATTATATGGTTTTTGTCCTTCATTCTGTTGATATAATATATCACAATGACTGATTTGCACATGCTGAACCATCCTTGGATCCCAGAGATAATTCCCACTTGGTCATAGCAAATGTTCTTTTTAATGTATTATTGAATTATTTTTGCTAGTATTTAATTGAGGATTTTTGCATCAATATTCATCAGAGATATTGGTTTGCAGTTAATCCCACATCCTTATGGGAGAAGCATCATGCACATCGAACATGGGATTATTGACAGCATCTTTGGAAACAATCTTTCTTTCTTTTTTTTTTCTTTGAGACAGTGTCTCACTCTGTCACCCAGGCTGGAGTGCAATGGCACAATCATAGCTTACTGCAGCCTTGACTCACTGCAGCCTCAACCTCCTGGGCTCAAAGGACCCTCCTGCCTCTGTTTGCTGAGTAGCTGAGACCACAGGCACATGCCACCACGCCTGGTTACATTTTGTATTTTTTGTAGAGATGGGATCTCACTGTGTTGCCCAGGCTGGTCTGAAACTCCTGAGCTCAAGTGATCCTCCCGCCTTGGCCTCCCAAAGTGCTGGGATTATAGGTGTAAGCCACCACACCCAGCCCAGCAATAATCTTTCATAGTTCACCTTCTGGCCATAACAATCCATATCATTTCCCAATCAAAACACACTCATCCACTCCACCAAAAGTCTCAAACCATTATGGCCTTGGATCAAAGTCCAGCATTTCACTATCTAAATAAGGCCCATGAAGAAGTTGTTCCTGTGGTATAGTTTATTGGGTGTGCAGGTACAACTTCTTCAACCCAGAGACCTGTGAACTAAATAGATGACTTATCTGCTCCCCTTATTCCTCACTCCCCATACCCACATACCAACACATTGATAATATAGAGATATAATGACTCCACTGAATAGTCTTATTCAAAAAGGGGAAGAATAGAAGGCACATTAATAGTTATTGATTCATAATAATTCTGAAATTTACCTGGGCACCTATTGTCAGGTTCTCCTACTCTGAGGACAGGAATTGTTCTTTGATTGTTGTATTGAATGGCTTTTTTTTTGAGACTGAGTCTGACTTTGTTGCCCAGGCTGGAGTGCAGTGGCATGATCTTGGCCACTGGGCTCAGGTCATCCTCCCACCTCAGTCTCCTGAGCAGCTAGTACTGTAGACACGTGCCACTACACCCAGCTAATTTTTGTATTTTTTTGTAGAGACAGGGTCTCACCATGTTTTCCAGGCTGGTCTCGAACTCCTGGACTGAAGTGATCTGACCACCTCGGCATCCCAAACTGCTAGGATTACTGGTGAGCCACTGCCCCTGGCAGGAATGGTTTCATAATCCATTTTATTTTCAGAAGTTTTTAATTCTGCCTTTTGCCTTCTGGGATCTTGGCTTCACACCCTGAGAAAGCAATTTCCATAAGAAACGGTCCATATTTGTAGTTCAGTAGCTTTTTCAGTTTCTTTCCACCCATAGAAAGTTGAGGGCCCTGGGATCCTTTTCATTTCAAACTGTCTTTGCCCCTTATAATCTATAGTTTCACTTTTGCCAATACACTTCTCTTTAAAACTTTGTGGGCATTTTATGAATATTACTTGGATTCACACCATACCCCCAAACCACATCCATACTTCTGAGACAGAAGTCTCTCTACTTTGGATATGTCTCATTGCTATAGTGCAATGCCCTTATGTTTCTCAGAAGCCCTTTTGTCTAGGTGAGATGGTCTACAAGGCACTGCCTAATTCCTTCTGAAGTCTTACAGCTGCACTCTTGATTTGATCTTGACCTTGAGGCCACATTTAACTTGTAATTTCCTAGATTTGATCTTTGCTCTGAAGCCATTTCTTATTTTGCTAAGTCCTTAGTCCTTTACTCACTAAGTCCTTTACATTTTGTCTCGTTTCTGCTTGAAAATTGAATAGTTTCTTCTTTGACTTATTTCTCTTTTGCACTACAACATCCTATGTGGTTAAAATAAATCAGCGAACACTTTTAACATTCTGCATGGGAGTCTCCTAAGGCAGATCCAGACGGTCATTAAGTATGTCTCCTAGCTTCTAAGTTATCACAGATGACAGTGCTGCCAAACATTTTGCCAATGCATCACACTGGTTGTTCTCTCTCCAGGCTTTAGTAAGTTTCCTCACTGCTCTTCTAACCTCCACTCATAGCCTCCTTGCTGTCTTTCCAGGCTCTGCCTCCTTTCTGGTCCCAACATCAATGCCACATGTTTTATGTTTTAGTTATGGCAGTATCCCATTTCTAGATACCAATTCTCTAACAGTTATCTGCAAAGGAGTGTTTTGTTATGTAACAACAGATACTGTCATCATTTAGTAATCTGGAGGAAAGAAGATGGCTTCACTCTCATGTATGGGGCCTTGGTGCTGGCCATGGGGTCACTCTCCATATGTGATTTCTCATCAGTCAGCAGTTATCCCATTTAACTTTGACATGGTGGTAGGAGTGTTCTATGACAGCATAAGCAGAAGCTCTAAGGACGATAGAGGCCTACGCTTAGGAACTCATATGGTATCACTTCTGTAACATTTTGTCAGTCAAAATAATTCACAAGCCCAGTCAAGAAACAACAGGTAGGGAAAAAGACTATGTATTAGTCAGAGTTCTCCAGAAAAACAGAACAAATAGGATACGAATATTTATTATTATGAACAATTGGCTCACATGATATGGAGGCGAAGAAGTCCCACAATCTGCTGTCTGCAAGCTGAAGACCCAGGGAAGCCAGTGGTGTAATTCAGTCTGAGTCTAAAGGTCTGCGAAGCAGGGGAGCTGATGGTATAAATTCTAGTACGAGGGCAGGAGAAGATGAGAGGGGATGTTTCAGCTCAGACAGTGAAGCAGGAAAAAAAAAAAAGAAAGCGAGCGAGAGAGAGGGCAAATTCCTCTTTCCTCCACCTTTTGTTCTATTTTGACCTTCAATGGATTGGATAATGCCTTCCTATATTGGGAGGACATTCTATTCACTGAGTCTACAGATTCCAGTTGACACATGAAATTAACTATCACAGACTCCCTCTCTCTCTGTCTCTCTTTTTAAATCTGCCAACTGCACACTAAAGACTCCTCTTAATGGGAAAAGTTGTAACAACTTTATGGCCATATTTAACCTCCCACGGGTAACTACAAACATCTTAAAGTAAATATAATATTCAATAATTTTATGTTGAAAGCAACATAACAGGAACAAGATATAGATACCCAATATCACTATTTCCATTTAATACATTACTAGAGGTTTTAGCCACTGCAATAGGCAAGAAAAAGAAATGAAAGTTATATAATTGGAAAGAAATAAAATGGTCATTATTTTCTACATAGCTGGAAACAAAGTAAGAAAAATGGCTAGACTATTAGAATTAATTAGTTTAATTAATAATTCAGCAAGGGTGTTAGCTTCAAGACCAACATACAAAAATAATTGTATTTCTATATTTACACTGAAAACAATTAGAAAATAAAAATTTACATTAAAAATGACATGAAATATTAAATGCCTAGAATAAATCTAACAAAGATGTGTGCAGTTTCTATATTTAAAAACTGTAAAGCATTAAGAGAAATTACAGACACCAAAATAAATGGAGAAATATATCATTTTTATGGATTGAAAGATTCAACCCCACATAATGCTGTTATTAGTCTCCTAAGGCTGCTTTAATAAAGTACCACAAACTGGGTTTTTTTTTTTTTAAACAACAACAACAACAACAACAACAAAAAACACCCAGAATTTATTATCTCACCATTCTTGGGGCTAGAAGTCTAAAATTAAAGATCAGTAGGGTCATGCTTTCTCAGAAAACTATACGGGAGAATCTTTTCTTGCCTCTCTTAGGTTTTGGTGTCATCAACAATCCTTAGCATTCCTTGGCTTGCAACTGCAGTACTTCAGTCTCTGCTTCCATCATTGCATGGGGTTCTCCTCGCGTGTGTATGCCTCCATATCTTCTCTTCTCTTAAGGACACCAGTCATAATGGATGAAGTGCGCACCTTCCTTCAGTATGGCCTCATCTTAACTAATTACATCTGCAACAATCCTATATGACTAAATAAGGTCCCATTTTAAGGGTTAGAACTCCAACGCATCTTTTTAGGTGACACAATTCAACACAATGAATAACAAATACCAATTCTCCAAAACAGGCATACCACTTCAGTGTAATAGTAAACAAAATCCCCATGGATTCTAAAATTTATAAGGAAAGTTTTGTCACAACTGGCAAGCTGATTCCAAAATTTACATGAAGATGCAAAGGATCAAGGAAAGTAAAGATAATCTTGAAGGACATAATAGGAGAGAGGACTTTTTCTATCACATACTAAGATTTATTATAAAGCTATTACAGAAATTAAGACAGTATGGTATTTCCACAAGGAGAAACAAAAGGAACAGCCTTCATAGTCCTGAAACAAATCCACATATATATATATATATATATATACACACACACACACACACACACACACACAACTGATACATGACAAAGGTGTCAATGCAGAACAGTGGGGAAAAGGACAGTCTTTTTAAAAAATAGTGCTTAATCCATGTAAAATTCACATGGAAAGGTTGAAATCTGACTTACTTTACACTATACACATAACCCAACCTCAGCTGGATTATAAAACTAAATGTGAAAGACTAATAACATTTCTAGAAATTTTCTTCATTTGGTAGGAAAATATTTCTTAAAGAGTATACAATAAGCACTAAGCACAAAGGGTTTTTTGTTTGGTTTTTGGATGCAGTCTTGCTCTGTTGCCCAGGCTGGAGTGCAGTGGCACAACCTTGGTTTATTGCAACCTTTGCTTCCCGGTTCAAGTGATTCTCCTGCTTCAGCCTCCTGAGCAGCTGGGACTATAGGTGCACACTACCATACGCGGCTAATTTTCTTTTTTTTTTCCTGTGGCAGAGTCTTGCTGCACAAGACTGCAGTGCAGGCTGCAGTGCAGCTGTGCGATCTTGGCTCACTGCAAGCCCTGCCTCCAGGGTTCAAGTGATTCTCCTGCCTCAGCCTCCCTAGTAGCTGGGATTACAAGTGCCCACCATGCCCAGCTAATTTTTGTATTTTTAGTAGAGACAGGGTTTCACCATGCTGGCCAGGCTGGTCTCAAACTCCTGGCCTCAAGAATTCCGCCTGCCTCAGCCTCACAAAGTGCTGCTATTATAGGTATGAGCCACCGCACTAGGCCACAAAGGTCTTTTAAGTTCATCAAAAGACACCAATGAGTGAAAAGGCAAGCTACTGAGTGGGAGAAGATATTTGCAATATATGCAGTAGTCCTCCCTTATCCATGGGGATATGTTCCAAGATGTTCCACAGATGCCTGAAACCTCCAGTAGTATTGAACCCTATATATGCAATGCTTTTTCCTATACATACATATCTATGATAAAGTTCAATTTATAAATTAGGCACAGAAAGAGACTAACAACTAACAATAGAACAATTATAATATACTTTAATAAAAGTTGTTTAAAACTTAAGAATTATTTGTTACTGGAATTTTCCATTTAATATTTTCAGACCATGGTTGATTATGGGTAACCAAGACTTCAGAAAGCAAAACCATGGATGAGGGGCGCTATTGTATATTCAAAAAAGACTTATCTTAGTGTATTCCTGATTGCCAAAAGAAAATGCCACAGACTGTGTAATTTATAAATGGTAAAAATTTATTTCTCACAGTTCTGGAGGTTGGCAAGTCCAAGATCAAGGCACTGGCAGATTTGTTGTCTTGGAATTACTCTCCAATTCCAAGATGAAACTTTGTTGTTGTCCTCTTGCTGGGAGGAACATTGTTATCATACAGTGAGGGGTTAAAAGGGCAAAAGGAATGAACCTTTGTGAAAGGCATGAATACCCTCTTTTGTAAGGGCATGAATCCCATTCACGAGGATGGAGTCCTCATAGCCTAACCCCTCCCAAAGGCTCCACTTCTTATACCATTGCCTTAATGTTTAAGTTCCAATATATGAATTTTGAAGGGACACATATATTCAAACCATAGCAGGACTGATATCTAGAATATATGCCCATAAGAAAATGTCAATGCAATACAAAAATGAGCAAGAGACTTGAACAGGCACTTATGGGAGATATCCAGATACCCAAAAAACATGAAAATGGACTCAGCCTCATTAATAATCCGGGAAAATGCAAATTAAAACCACAATGAGATACCACTATACCCCCTTCAGAATGGTTATAATTAAAAAGATGTGCAGTAGTAATTATTGGCAAGGATGTTGGGAAACTGAAACTCTCATACATGGCTGAAGGGAGTATAAACTGAAACCACCATTTTCTAAAATTGCCTAAGATTATCTACCTAAATTTTACATATACATAACAAGCAATTTCACTTTTAGGTTTAAACCCAACAGAAATGTGTGCATATGTATCACTGTTAAATAAAAATTGTAGGCCATTGTTTTGGGCTAAGTTCCTGCACTAGGTCTCAATGAATCAGACTAAAAATCAAAATGGAGTCACTCACACTGAGGTTCCATGTCATCAAATGGAAACTACCTTGTTATCTGAAGTCCTGAAAAGTCAGGAAAAAGAGTCTAATTTCCCCTGAGTGCCAGTTTCAATTAGCATAATAATGAAATTCCTTCTGCTTTAATCCTTACCAAAAAAAGGTAAACTAAAGTTACCTGATGTTAACCAATCAGTTATTTCTCTATATTTCTCGGTTCTGCTTTATAAGGAAAATAACTTATTTATTTATTTTTTGGAAAGTTACTTTGAAATGGACCAATCTGTTTTCTATTCTTATTTCTGCTTTCTCCAGCCCTTCTCTGTCCATAAAACCTAACTCTTCTGCTCAGCTCATTGGAACACTTGTTCTATTTTCTGGAATGAAGTGTTTCCAGATTCTAGAATCACAAATGAAGCTAATTGAGATCTTTAAATTAAATTTGTTGTAATTTTGTCTTTTAACACCACCAATGACAAGAATGTTCACAGAAGCATTACTCCTAATAGCCACAAATTGGAAACAACTCAAATGTCCATCAATAGATGATTAAAATTGTACCATATTCACAAAACAGAATACTATACAGCAATTAAAATGAATGAACAGTCACAAATCACAGATGTACCTGTGAAACAATGAATAAAAAAACCCAAATCTCAATTTTGAGCAAGTTAACTAATCTTTTCATTTCTATCTCGAGATTAAAAAATTATACCTCCTAGGGTTAAATGGTGAGGATTAAGTGGGATGGTGCATGTGAAGTGCTCAGCAAGCCAAGCATTTTTTAATATCATGCTCTCTCAGTAGGCCACCTTTCAGGAAATGGGCACTAAAGAATGCTACAGATTAGCTGGATGTGGTGGCACGTCCCTGTAAGCCCAGCTACTCGGGAGGCTGAGGCAGGAGAATCGTTTGAATCCAGGAGGTGGAGGTTGCAGTGAGCCGAGATTGCGCCACTGCACCTGCACCCCAGCCTGGGCAACAGAGTGAGACTCTTGTCTCCAAAACAAACAAACAAACAAAAATGCTATAGAGCACTTATAGTGCCTTCTAACGCCACTGATAATTCTTCCTCAAACCCCTTCCCCCTTCCTCCATCTTTTCACCATTGAGCCTCGGTCTCTTTAAGAAGTGAACCATAACTGAGGAAAGAGGAATGCTGGGAAGTTCTCCTCAGCTCAGGTCCGGAGCCTGACGGGAAAAGAGGGCGGAGACTAGGCCTGCGCACGCGTGGTTGGCCGGCTGCTGCGTTGTGATGGATCAGGCGGAATTCCAGAAGAGAAACTAATCCTTGTCTAGGCGCAGAGGGCTTGGTTCATATTCGCAAATTCCCCGTCCGGTGCTCTTCCGGTAGCAGGGAGGCGACAGAAGGTGGGTGCGGCCGCAGTGGTAGTGGGCGGGACGGCGGGGGCGGAGGCCACGCCACGTGACGAGGCGTTGCGGCGGGGGCGGTGCCAGGTGGGCTACGCTGCTGGGGCGGCTGCGGATTTCGCCTTAGGGACGCGTTGACACTCACTGGCTGGTCCGCTGCTCTCAGTCGGAGACCACGTTGCCTCGTTAGTCCTCAAAGATGGGCGTGGGAATTCTTGGTGGGAAGGAGAATTTCGGAACGCGTGCTGTTCTCAGAGGAGGGATGAGCGCCCATAGATGTTTGTGGCGAGTGCGCAAAAGTTCTCATCTCTTCTTTGGAACCGTCTTTTCAACCAGTTGTGCGTTTCCATCCTTGACTATTCGGATAAAGACAACTTTGAAGAGCTTTTTGTTTTAGGTTTAATTCGTCCCGTTTAGTTCTTTGACTTTTAGGGGAAGGGAATTTACTGAATGGCCAACTGAGTTTCTTTTCTACAGGAAGGCGATTGTGAAGCGGGTCTCAGAGGGGCTTGATGTCCCCCACCCCTCACACGGAGACCTTGAAAGAGGCAGGTGACTCACTTTCAGTAAGGGCGTGCATGTTGTTCGCCTGCGATGGGTGGCATCTTGAGCTCACATCTAGCGTTAGGCCAAGAAATGGGGCCCTTAGGGAGGCTTCCAGTGAAGGTTGAGTTACGGGTCAGGGCTGGGAGGTTGTTGTACCCCTCTTTGAGAAATAAAAGGCGACGTGGGCCTCTAAGTGCTGACTCTCATGGGGTCAGAAACTATTTCTTAAGTCCATTCTTCTCAGAGTTTGGTAACTTCCTCCCACGTCTTGGTCTGCTGGTCTAATTCCCTTCAATAAACTTCAACGTAGGAAAGACCAGAGTGTGTGTCTTTAAAGATACTAGAGAAGTGGGAGCTGTTGCTGGAAAGCTGTTTTCTTATGTAGCTACTGAAGGAACAGAAAGCAGGAAGAAAGAAAAAAGTTAGTTGTGGCCCCAGAAGAGTTGTTTTTCAAATGCTGAGCCGTGAAGCCTCATGCACTCAACACAAAGTTTTTCTTTCATATAGATAAGCCTGAAGAAAAAAAAAAAAAACCTGAGTATGTATTTTAGGTGTCCAGCTATCCATTACCAAGAAGAAATCTATTCGTTTGAGCCTGAAGAACTCTTTGAGGTAAAAAATTAGAATGAAAGAACCTTTGGATGGTGAATGTGGCAAAGCAGTGGTACCACAGCAGGAGCTTCTGGACAAAATTAAAGAAGAACCAGACAATGCTCAAGTAAGCATTTCATCTTGATTTAAATATTTAAAAAAATTCCTTCTTTTCCGTCTGGTCAACTGAAAATTTTAGTTAGGCAGTTTCTGGTTTGTAAGTTTAAAATAACCCAAACTGAGACAGGCTCTCGCTGTCGCTCAGAGTATTTATAGTGCAGTGGTGCGATCTCCTTGGCTCACTGCAGCCTCCACCTCCCAGGCTGAAGTGATCTTCCAACCTCAGCCTCCTGTGTAGCTGAGACCACAGGGCACACACCAACACGCTCAGCTATTTTTTTGTATTTTTGGTAGAAACGGGGTTTGGCCACGTTTCCCAGGCTGATCTCAAACTCCTGAACTCAAGCAATCCACCCGCCTTGGCCTCCCAAAGTTCTGGGATTACAGGCATGAGCCATCATGCCTGGCTGGTTTTTTGCTCTTTGAATGAAGGCTATAACTACGTGGTTTTGTTTGTGTGGAAGGAAAGTAGTATATTTACCATTTTTCCATACTTGTCATTAAAAAAAATTCTCTTGTATCTGGTAGTACTTTTCTTTATTCTGTTAAGAATTTGTGGTCTGTGCTAGTCTCTGGGTATCCAGGACTGAGCAAAGTCAGCTTAGTCCCTTCCCTTGTAGAGCTTATATGTTAGTAGAGGAGGCAGAGATTACAAAAGTATTGGTCAAATAATATATATAATTACAAACTATGACAAGTACTCTGAAAGAAAAGCCTAAAGTGGGGATCTGACCTAGTTTTGGTTGTGGTCTGAGGCCTGGGAATGGCTAGGAAAGGCCTCTCTAATGAAAGGATGTGTAAGCTGAATTATGAAGAATGAATTGATTAGGCAAAGGGCATGGAGAAGAGTATTACAGACAGAGGAAATTGTGAATAGGAAAGCCCTGAGTTGGGAAGATGCATGGTTCTTTTTAAGACCTGTGGGAACAGTGAGCCTGGAACAGAAAAGGTATGAAAATGGTGATGAAGATAATGAAACAACAACAATAAAAATAGATGGCGTTAGTATATCAGTATGTGGTATATATTATATCATAATCATATGTGACATTATTAACTTAATGCTTATATATGCTTAAGAGTGTGTCAGGCACCATTTTTACCACCATATTATTATCTCCATTTTACAGATGAGGAGACCAAAGCTCAAAAAAGCCAAATAGTTTACCACGGATCACAGTTAGTAGTAAATGACAAAGACTGAGTTCAAATCCAGGTGGTCAGACTCCAGAACCTGTGCTATTCTGCTTCTCTATGATAAGGCTGTATATATAGTTTGAGGCTGGATTATGCAGGACCTAGTGGACCTTGTTATAAATTTTGGTTTTTATCCTAAGAGCAGTTCATAGCCATTATACGTTTTTTTTGTTTGTTTTTTGTTTTTTTTTTTTTTAGATGGAGTTTTGCTGCAATGTTGTGTTCTTGGTGGCTCACTGCAACCTCCACATCCCAGGTTCAAATGATTCTCCTGCCTCAGCCTCCCCAGTAGCAGGGATTACAGGTGCCTGCCACCACGCCTGGCTAATTTTTTTTTTTAGGTGGAGATGAGGTTTCACCATGTTGGCCAGGCTGGTTTCAAACTCCTGACCTCAGGTGATCCGCCCACCTCAGCCTCCCAAAGTGTTAGGATTACAGGCGTGAGCCACCACACCTGGCCAATTGTAGGGTTTTAAGTGAAAAAGTAAGATGAAACAGATCTGTGTTTGGAAAGATCATTCTGGCTACCCCATAGGGACCCAGAATGGAGAGCACAGAAATCAATGTGGGGGTCAGGCGTGGTGGCTCATGCCTGTAATCCCAGCACTTTGGGAAGCCGAGGCGGGTGGATCATGAGGTCAGGAGATTGAGACCATCCTGGCTAACACGGCGAAACTCTGTCTCTATGAAAAATACAAAAAATTATCCAGGTGTGGTGGTGGGCGCCTGTAGTCCCAGGTACTTGGGAGGCTGAGGCAGGAGAATGGCGTGAACCTGGGAGGTGGAGCTTGCAGTGAGCTGAGATTGTGCCACTGCAGTCTAGCCTGGGCGACAGAGTGAGACTCTGTTTCAAAAAAAAAAAAAAAAAAAAAAAATATCCTTGTGGAGAGATGAGTTAGTTGTTTTGGCAAGGAATTTTTTTTCTGGGACAGTTCTTTTGCTTTACACTCTATAGTTACTGACTTTGTTGTATAAGCGAAGCAATTATATTTTAAAATAATAAAAAATAATTTTATTTTTCACACCATCTCACAGGCCGTATCATTTCTTTTTTTGTTTTCGAGATGGAGTCTTGCTCTGTCACACTCAGGCTGGAGTGCAGTGGCGCGATCTCGGCTCACTGCAACCTCCACCTCCCAGGTTCAAGTGATTCTCCTGCCTCAGCCTCCTGCGTAGCTGGAATTACAGGTGTGTGCCACCACGCCTGGCTAACTTTTTATATTTTTGGTAGAGACTGGGTTTTGACATGTTGGCCAGATTGGTTTTGAACTCCTGACCTCAAGTGCTCTGCCCACCTCGGCGTCCCAAAGTGCTGGGATTATAGTTGTGAGCCACCGTGCCCAGCCACAGGCAGTATCATAAGAAGACAGGGATGTCAGGTAGATTTTGTTTCACTCATGAACTCTATGCCTTCCTAGAGTGCTAGGCTAAGAAGAGTTCTGAGGTAGTGTCTGTAAGATGTGGAGTGGGGGATGGTGGCATCAATGCCACTTGTTTTCCCTCCGGATGGTAAATTCTTACTCTTTCTCTGCCTAAACTAACCGTTTCTTCGCCAGGTTTTGTGTATTTTAGCTTTTAAATATTTTTTATATCTGATCCTTGATATTCTTCTATATTTCATTATTTCTTTCTCTCTTTTCTGTGTTTCCTTTTTTTGAGACAGGGTCTCACTTTGTTGCCCATACTGGAGCGCAGTGGCGTGAGTATGGCCACTGCACTGTAAGTGAGATCCTCCCACCTCAGCCTCCCAGGTAGCTGACTGCAAACATGCTCCACCACACCCAACTAGTTTTTGTAGAGATGGGGTCTCCTTATGTTGCCCAGACTGGTCCTGAACTCCTGACCTCAAGCAGTCCTCCTGCCTTGGCCTCCCAAAGTGCTGGGATTACAGGCATGAGCCATCACACCTGAACTATTTCATTATTTTTCATTTGGACTTTTATGATAGTTTGCTAGCTATTCTCCTTCCTTCAGTCACATATCCCATCAAAAGACTGTATGGTGATGCCATTGTACTGTACAGATGGAGTGATATTTCTCCCTTTAAAGACCCTGTTTCCTTCTGTGTGATGAAGCAAAGATCTTTCAGTGTGACATCCAAACCATCCATGTTTAGGCCTTTGTTTCCCTCTCCAGTGTCATCATTCATTGTTCCCTTTTCTAATCTATGCTCCTGCCAACTATTTGCAGTTCACTCAAAACTGTCTTCTAAAACTAGGTTGCATTTTATTTCCTTGCCTTTGCACATGCCATTTCTTGTGCTGGTGGAAGAAGAAATAAGCTAGGTAGGCTGGCAAAATTTTGTCTCAAAAAAGTTTGTTTGTTGAGGCTGAGGCAGGAGAATGGCGTAAACCCGGGAGGCGGAGCTTGCAGTGAGCTGAGATCCGGCCACTGCACTCCAGCCTGGGCGACAGAGCGAGACTCCGTCTCAAAAAAAAAAAAAAAAAAAAGTTTGTTTGTCATTCACAATAGAATGAGCTGTTCTCTCTCTCTCTTTTTTAAATTGTATAGCGCAGTCACTTTTATTATGGTATCTACAGGTCAATGAATTTTGTCTTCATACTGATTATACTAATCTTGCCATCTCCTCCTCATCCTTCATTGACACACTAGACTGCAGTCTCTCTGAAGTCAGAAATTGGTCTTGTTGACCTGAGTCTCCATTTCCTAGCACAGGGATTGGCACAAAGTACATGTTCAATAATTGGAATAAAAGAGCCTCTGTTTCACATATAAGGAAACTGAGCCTGAAGGAATAAGTGATTTCACCAGTGTCTCATGGTAAAACTGGGATACAAACCAGTTTGTTGTTACTCCAGATGCAATATTTCTTTCATTATACCTAGCCTATACACTTTACAAATAATGTGCTTTAAGTTAATTAAATGTTCTTTCTGAATATAAAAATTGTGATAATGGAAATCTCCCTAGCAGCTTAGATTGTAAATTTAAGAGGATAGGAACTGCTCAGTTGTCTTTGGTTTATAGTATTGCTTTCAGTTGAATAGGCTATATTTTTTTGTGATTGAGGGTATAGACTATGACAAGCCAGTTGACAAGCCAGTTGACACAATTGACAATACACAAATTGTGTATTGTTTTCCATGTTGCATTGATGAATCTCCTTTGAATATTAGAAAATAAGAGACAAATAAAAAATGTTTTTTATTTTCTGATTTTCTTTTTTTTTTTTTTGAGACGGAGTCTTGCTCTGTAGCCCAGGCCGGAGTGCAGTGGCCGGATCTCAGCTCACTGCAAGCTCCGCCTCCCGGGTTTACGCCATTCTCCTGCCTCAGGCTCCTGAGTAGCTGGGACTACAGGCGCCTGCCACCTCGCCCGGCTAGTTTTTTGTATTTTTTAGTAGAGACGGGGTTTCACCGTGTTAGCCAGGATGGTCTTGATCTCCTGACCTCGTGATCCGCCCGTCTCGGCCTCCCAAAGTGCTGGGATTACAGGCTGGAGCCACCGCGCCCGGCCTATTTTCTGATTTTCTAAGAGTTTGTTCTGGATATTACAATTATAGTTGAAGGCCAGGCGCAGTGACTTGTGCCTATAACCCTAGCACTTTAGGGGGCTGAGGTGGGTGGATCAATTGAGGTCAGGAATTCAAGACCAGCCTGGCCAACCTGGTGAAACCCTGTCTCTACTAAAAATACAACAACTAGCTGGGCATGGTAGTGAGCACCTGTAATCCCAGCTACTTGGGAGGCTGAGGCATGAGAATCACTTGAACCTGGGGGGCGGAAGTTGCAGTGAACTGAGATTGCGCCATTGCACTCCAATCTGGACCACAAAGGGAGACTCCATCTAAAAAAAAAGTTACAGTTTAGCCCTCATATTCATATATGTTGAGCATTCATATTCATTCAGTGAGTTTTTATTCCTGCCTACTATAATCCATAATACTTGAACATTGTTGTGAGCAGTTTACATACCTTAATCCATTTAATGCTCACAACCCTGAGTTAAGTACTGTTTTTCTTCCCACTTTACCTATGAGGAAGCTGAGTCCTAGATAGTAACCTGTTAAAAGTCACATAATTAATAAATGGTTGAGTCAGGATTTGGACCCCAGCAGTCTGATTCAAAAGCCCAAACGCTTAACCAGGATGGTAAACTGTATTAGTTACTTTGTTTTCAGAAAGGCTACAGAGATGAAAAGATAGGACTTCTGCTCTTGAGGTAATTGATAGTGTAATGGAGAGAAAAGTTATGGAAATGGGAGAAGTAATATTTATTTGTTGAGTGACTGTGCCTTGTGAGAAGCTGTGCTAAGCGTATCTTACGCATTCTCATTTAAACCTAATTGTCTTCAAAGTTGTATGCTTTCTGTTGCTTTGTGCCACCCTTTTTTTTTTTTTTTTTTTTTTTTGATGGAGTCTTGCTTTGTAGCCCAGGCTGAAGTGCAGTGGTGCAATCTCGGGTCACTGTAACCTCCACCTCCTGGGCTCATGCAGTTCTCCTGCCTCAGCCTGCCAAGTAGCTGGGATTACAGGCGCCCACCACCACACCTGGCTAATTTTTGTATTTTTAATAGAGACGGGGTTTCACCATGTTGGCCGGCTGGTCTTGAACTCTGCCTGCCTCAACCTCCCAAAGTGCTGGGATTACCGGTGTGAGCCACTGCGCCTGGCCTGTGCCGCCTTTTGTACAAATTCAAAATCAAGGCCAGGCATGGTGGCTCATACCTGTAATCCCAGCACTTTGGGAGGCCGAGGTGGGTGGCTCACTTGAGGTCAGGAGTTCAAGACCAGCCTGGCCAACATGGTGAAACCCCATCTCTACTAAAAATACAAAAAAATTAGCCAGTCCTGGTGGTACGCGCCTGTGAGCTCAGCTACTTGGGAGGCTGAGGCAGGAGAATCACTTGAACCCAGGAGGTGGAGGCTGCAGTGAACAGAGATTGCTCTACTGCACTCCAACCTGGGCAACAGAGAAAGATTCCATCTAAAAAAAAAAAAAATACAAAATCACAGTCTTATGTAATTGCTTTAAAATTGTGTGAGGTGCATTGGCAGCATAGGGGAAGGAGCCCTAAATCTATTTGAGAGGGAGAGTAAGGCTTCACAGAGCAGGTAGCAATTGAATCATAACAACTGACTAAAAGTTTCAGACAGAGAAAATATAGCAGAGAAAATAGCCAAGTCATGGAGGGGTGAGATAATGTGGTGTGTTTAATAGTTGAGTATTGATAATAAAGTGGGAAAAGAGAATAGATTTAAAAATGGTTAGGTAGGATTGATCAAATTTAGAGATTGTTTATGAGGTGTGAAGGTCAGAGAGGAGTCCAAGGATACTTACAGGTTTTGGGGTTTATGGTGATACCATTTACTGAGGGGTTAGAACAGGATTTTGGAGGAAGTACTAAGTGCAGTTTGGGGTCTGTTGTGTTTAAAGGGCTTGTGGGATATTCAAGTGGTAAATTGCACAAGGAGCCATTTGCACATAAAAATCTGGGATTTGGAGATTGAAAAGTTATCTACTTGGAGATGTAGGGCTTCCAGATAAAATATAGGATGCCAGGTTAAATTTTACTGTCAAATAAACAATGGTAATTTTTATTATAAGAGTATTGCATGCAATACTTGGAACACACTTATTCTAAAATAGCATTATTTCAGCTATAGCTAAAAAGAAGGTTTCCTTTTCCTGTAAGATAGTAGGACAGTTTGCTGAGCAGTTTGTAGGTAAGGTGGAGGGGGTTGAGGGATTTTGAGGGAGTTCTTAGTTACTTCTTTTTACCTGGTGAAATTGAAACATCAATGAGCAGGAAAGATGTAGAGTTTGGACTTGTGGGCTATGAAGGTTTAGAAAAGTTACTTTCTGAGGTAAAAGAAACCAGTCAGGGAAATATAACAGAAATAGCAGAAAAATTTTAGAAATTGAGTTGATAAGGCAAAGTAATTTTTATTGAATCTGGCCAGGCGTTATGGCTCACGCCTGTAATCCCAGCACTTTGGGAGGCCAAGGCGGGCGGATCACGAGGTCAGGAGATCAAGACCATCCTGGCTAACATGGTGAAACCCCGTCTCTACTAAAAATACAAAAAAATTAGCCAGGTGTGGTGGCGTGCGCCTGTAGTCCCAGCTACTCGGGAGGCTGAGGCAGGAGAATGGCGTGAACCTGGGAGGCAGAGCTTGTAGTGAGCCGAGACTGCGCCACTGCACTCCAGCCTGGGTGAGGTGACAGAGTGAGACTCCGTCTCAAAAAAAAAAAAAAAAAAAAAAAAAAAAAAAAAAAAAAAAATATTTTTTTTTGTTGAATCTTAAACACTCGTTTTGGTAATTTGAAGAGGTATATAATACTTTTAACATCCTCTTCATTTTGCAAGTGTCAGTAAATATTGTTATTTAAGTATAATGTTTAAGAACATGCACTTTGGATTGAATAGACTTACATACCTTCATTTAGCAAGTATTTATTAAATGCCACAGTTATTAAAATAATAAGTATGAGAACTAGCACTTTGGCTGGGTGCAGTGGCTCACGCCTGTACTCCCAGCACTCTGGGAGGCCAAGGCAGGCAGATCACCTGAGGTCAAGAGTTCGAGACCAGCCTGACCAACATGGAGAAACCCTGTCTCTACTAAAACTACAAAATTAGCCGGGCGTGGTGGCGCATGCCTGTAATCCCAGCTACTCGGGAGGCTGAGGGAGGAGAATCACTTGAACCCTGGAGGCGGAGGTTGTGGTGAGCCGAGATCACGCCATTGCACTCCAGCCTGGGCAAGAAGAGCAAAACTCCATCTCAAAAGAAGAAAAAAAAGAACTAGCATTTTGTGTTCGTATCATGCTTACTTTTGACTTTGACTAACTAAGATGCCATGCTGTGTACTTTATTTATATTAAGTCATTTGCCCCCTCCCTCCCCATTGGCCCTATGGGTTAGGTAATATTATCTTTATTTTACAGATAAATTGAAACTAAGAAAGATTAAATAGCTTGTTTAGGAGCCAAGATCGTATGTTTCTGTCTGCTGTTAGAACCCATAGTCATTACTGTTATGTTGACTGTGTTGGGCGGTTGGGTATACAGGGTTGAAAAAAACAGATATTGTCCATAATGGATGTGATCTTTTCAGTCTAATGTGTGTGTAGGGGGAAGGATGAATGTTAGGCATTATTCAAATTATCCAAATAAGTAATGAAATGATTTAGTGCTGTGAGAGAAAGGAGATGGGAGAGATTACTACAACGGGGGAACTTTATTTCAATTGGGCCAGAGTTTGAATTCATCGTAGTAATTACTTTATATTTTCACATGTATGACGGTGCTATGTTGGGTTTTAGAACAGAGAGACTGGCTGGGTGCGGTGGCTCATGCCTGTAGTCCCAACACTTTGGGAGGTGGAGGTGGGCGGGTCACCTGAGGTCAGGAGTTCAAGACCAGCCTGACCAACATGGTGAAACTCTGTCTCTACTAAAAATACAAAAATTAGTTGGGCATAGTGGTGGATGCCTGTAATACCAGCTACTCGGGAGGCTGAGGATTGCTTGAACCCGGGAGGCAGAGGTTGCAGTGAGCTGAGATGGCGCCATTGCACTCCAGCCTGGGCAACAGAGCGAGACTCCATCTCAAAAAGAAGAAGAAGAAGAAAAAAAAAAAAAAAAAGAACAGAGAGACTGAGTTTGATTCCCATCTGTGCATGTAGTCTCTTTGTGACCTTGGGCAAGTTGCTGAACATCTCTTAGCTTCGCTTTCCTCATCTATAAAGAAGGGATATCTTATAGAGAGCACCTCTTTGGGTGCTCAATACATATCATGGGAAGTGTTGAATTAATGCAGTGGTTCCTAGTTTTTGGCAAATTTCGAAAGTAACTTTGGAACTAACATAGCTACTCATTTATTTTGCTACATGTGGGGAGATTAAAAATACAACTGCCATTTATTACCATCAGTGATTCAGAAAAGTAAGACTTTTTAAGAAAACTTTCTGTTTTGAAATATGTAAGGGTATTTTAACATTAAAAAAAGGATGGTTATAATTTCAGAATAAAGAACCATTCAAAATAGGCATTTACATTTTTAAAATGTTTCATGATTACATTTTGTTTTAAAACGTTTTAAAGAATGTAGTAAGAATAAATAGGATTCTGTCTGTGATGATTTTATGTATAATGAGCAGATTGCATTGACACTCTTGTATCTTTTCTGTCATTAACAGAAAAGACAGCTTGTAAGTCTAAAATGATTGAAATCCAAACTCTAAATGATTCAGATTTAATTTTTCTTTTTTTTTTTTTTTTTTTTGAGACAGAGGCTCTCTCTGTTGCCCAGGCTGGAGTGCAGTGGCACAATCTCAGCTTACTGCAGCCTCTCCTCCCGGGTTCAAGCAATCCACTACACTCCAGCCTGGGCAACAGAGAAAGATTCCATCTAAAAAAAAAAAAAGTGATTCTCCTGCCTCAGCCTTCCTGGTAGCTGGGACTATAGGTGTGAGCCACCACGCTCAGCCACATTTAATTTCATTGATTGCTCCTTTTTGCCGGGTGCGATGGCTCACACCTGTAATCCCAGCACTTTGGCAGGCCAAGGTGGGCAGATCACCTGAGGTCAGGAGTTTGAGACCAGCCTGGCTAACGTAGCAAAACCCCGTCTCTATTGGAAAAAACACAAAAATTCGCCGGGTGTGGTAGCGCAAGCCTGTAGTCCCAGCTACTTGGGTGGCTGAGGCAGGAGAGTCGCTTGAACCCAGGTGGTGGAGGTTACAGTAAGCCAAGATCGCGCCATTGCATTCCTGGGTGACAGAAGAGACTCTCTCTCAAAAAAAAAAAAAAAAAAAAATTATTTATTGCTCCCTTTTAAACACACTATCTAAAAAATAGATAGTGCTCAGCATTTGGAATAATTATGTATTACTCCCATATATCAAAATTACATTTGAAAAGTAGATAAGAGTATTTTAAAAGATTCTCTAATTCTGAAAGATTGTCTTCATAAAGATTAAATCTAGTCTAATAACTTGTAAATTTTGACTTTTGAGGTGTTTGTGAAGGTATTTATGATTAGACTGTTTAAGAGATTAATAGGGCCGGGTGTGGTGGCTCATGCCTGTAGTTCCAGAACTTTGGGAGGCTGAGGTGTGTGGATCACGAGGTCAGGAGTTTGAGACCAGCCTGGCCAATATGGTGAAACCCTATCTCTACTAAAAATACAAAAAATAGCTGGGTATGGTGGTGCATACCTGTAGTCCCAGCTACTTGGGCAGCTGAGGCAGAAGAATCACTTGAATCTGGGAGGCAGAGGTTGCAGTGAGCCAAGATTGTGCCACTGCACACCAGCCTGGGTGACAGAGCAAGACTCCATCTCAAAAAAAAAAGATGAATAGGATAGAATAATTTTTTTTTTTGCTTGAATTTCTAGTTTACTTACATACACTGTATTCATTGCTCTTTTTTCTTTTCTTTTCTTTTTTAAAGGAGTATGGAAGTGCCCAACAGCCAAAAATTCAAGAAAGTGAATTGAAAATTAGTGGTGTGTTTTCAGTTAATGAGAGACCTCTTGGTAAGAAATGGAACTGTATAAGTTAATTACAATTAGTATTTGCTTATTCTGACTTGTAAAATTGAGAGAAAGCATCTTTTCATGTATGTCTTTCTCTTTCTTTAGAGCTGTGGTTTTTCAAACTGTGAGTAGCTGGTTTTCAGCAGCGTTTTAAAAAATAAAATAGAATAAGATTATATCAGAATATGATATGTATAGTAAGGAAACATTGTTTCATAAAATTTCTGTTTCAGTGATTGAAGTGAACACACATCCCCACATTTACAAACATATGTATATGAGAACTGGGTTATAATATTAAATGTATTTCCTACTTTGAGTCATGGTAAAAAAAAAAATTGAAACCTCAGTTTTGGAGTGCTTATTGCCTCATTGATACTTATTGCCTCATTGATACTGGATTTCAAGATAGGGAATTTGTCCTAAAAAAGAGATACTGGGCCGGGTGTGGTGGCTAACACCTGTAATCTCAGCAACTTGGGAGACTGAGGCAGGTGGATGGCTTTTGCTCAAGAGTTTGAGACCAGTCTGGGCAACATGGTGAGACCTTATCTCTGCTAAAAATTAAAAAAAAATTAGCTGGGTGTGGTGGCGTGTGCCTGTAGTCCCAGCTACTCAAGAGGCTGAGGCGGCAGGATTAGTTAATCCTGGGAGTTTGAGGCTTCAGTGAGCTATGATTACACCACTGCCTTCCAGCCGGGGTGACAGTGAGACCCTGTCTCAGAAAAAGAAAGAGAGAGAGAGAGAGGGAGAGAGAGAGACTGAGACTGTATGTGCATTAGTATTGATACTAAAACTTTTTTTATTTTGTTTTGATAGCCCAGCAGTTGAACCCAGGCTTTCAGCTTTCTTTTACATCATCTGGCCCAAGTGTATTGCTTCCTTCAGTTCCAGCTGTTGCTATTAAGGTTTTTTGTTCTGGTTGTAAAAAAATGCTTTATAAGGGCCAAACTGCATATCATAAGACAGGATCTACTCAGCTCTTCTGCTCCACACGATGCATCACCAGACATTCTTCACCTGCCTGCCTGCCACCTCCTCCCAAGAAAACCTGCACAAACTGCTCGAAGTATAAAATTCTTAACATCCCTTTTTACTGTACCTTTTTTTAGTGTGTATGTAGTTTAGTTCAAACATGCTATTGATACTTTAAATCTCTTTAGCATGTATCCGTAGAAATAACTTTTTAGCTAATGGAAGAATTAGCCAATTTTAAAGTTTTGCAACATTAAGTAAGTGACGTGGTGTTAGAATGATGATTAAACCGGTTTTCTGTCACTTTAGATTTTACTATGGAAAGAAATAACAAATGACATGTGGGAATTGCAGGACTATCCTGTAATTGTAGACACCCACCATTTAAATTTATTTAACAGTTATCTTGAAAGTTATTTGGTATAGCATAAAATAATTTCACTCTTTTAATAGTATATGAAAGCTATTTAATTCTTTAAAAAGTAAAAACTCCACATGGTCACAAAAATGTGTTTATTTCTAATGTCCTTGTGGGGTCATTGTTGCTTTACAATAATGCTTAGATGCAGAGAGAAGAAAATACAGCAACAAAGTCACATAAATCTTTCCCTGCCTTAGTACATTTGAAGGATTTGGCAAGTTTTACCTATTACTGTGGTAGTGTAATTTGAGGAATACAGTGTGTTGTTAGTAGTCACTATGGGCAAAAAATGGTAAGAGCTTGCTTTTAAACTGTGGGTCTATCATTTATCTCTGTGACTTCGGACTAGATATTTAACTTTCTAAGCCTCCATTTCTCATCAGTAAATAATAGTTGCTTCCTAGGATTTTAATGAGACAGTGTTAGCACATGGCCTAGCGCACAGCAAGTACTTAATAAACGGAATCCTGTTATTGATAATAAAAATTATATCGTGTTACTGTTTATAGTTAACATGATAAATATATTAAATTTAATAAATATATGTATATATAATACATATTACTTTGTATACTTAACATATCATTTGTAGGCCCCTATTTTGTCTTGGCCATGTTTATCTGCTTTGTGTCTTGACCTAAACTATCTAAAAGTGGATCCTGCTATATGGAAATTTCCAGCTAAACAGGAGAGAGGATGTTTTTTTTTCTTTGTTGGCCATGCTGGAGTGCAGTGGCATGATCACTGCTCACTGCAGCCTTGAACTCCCTAGGCTCAGATGATCCTCCCACCTCAGCCTTTCAAGTAGCTGGGACCACAGGCGCACACCACCATGCCCGGCTAATTTTTATATTTTTTGTAGAGATGGTTTTGCTATGTTGCCCAGGCTGTTCTCAAACTCCTGGGCTCAAGCAATTAGCCTGCCTCAGCCTCCCAAAGTGCTGGGACTATTGGCATGAGCCATCATACCTGGCCAGGAGAGAGGAATTTTAAAATATTTATATACTCTAAATTAGTTTGTTGCAAAATACCCTTCTAATTAATACTTTTATGTCGTTCTCATGAAACTAATCTGAAGAAGTAAACTTAGTTTTCTATTTTTAGATATTGTTTCAACATACCAAATATCAAAATAAAATTAAATAATTTTATTTATTTAAAGAACATAACACAACTTATACATCCAAATGCCTATTGTTTTCTTAAAAGTAGTCACCCCGTCAGTGACTTTTTAGTATAAGATTAGGAGACAGATTCTTATCTTTTCCGCATGCATTTGATTTTTACAAATTTTCAAAGGCGCTTGATACCTTAATCAGGCTAATATAGTAGCTAATTAAATTGAGTCATACTGTTAAAACATGAGATTTATAAAATTAAAAGTTAAAAAATAGTCTAAAGGTTTATCTTAAGTTTTGTCTTAAAAAATTAGAAAAACGTTTGAGCTATGTTATTGTTGGAAGAGGTGTGGTTTTTCTAAGGTAAATGTTATGGTATAGCACTCATTTGAGTGTGTAAAGTTCAGAGTACATTTATAATTTATATGCACAGATTTTCATTATAAAATTACTCTCTTTGATTTACGTATTTTTACTTACTATTTTTTTACTTATTATGCCACTGGCAGATTCACCTTATTAAGTGAAACTCTTAATTGCTCTGTTTTCAGTAGAAAAATCACTTTTCAAAATTAATACTTCATCTGTATATTATAAGCATATTCTTTTGGTTTCCAAGATTTGCTGTCGTATTTTTACAGTTGAGTTTTAAATAATTAAAATAATTTTCATTGTTGTTATTTTCTCATGGTTTACCATTGAATACACCTGTATAATAAAGGTGCTAGATGGGAGGCACCATAGTGGAATAATTAATTCCATAGACTAGAGTCAGACTACCTGGATTTGTATTTCAGCTTTACTGCCTACTAGCAATATGATTTTGACAAGCTGTTTAACCTCTGATTCAGTTTCCTCATCTGTAAAGTGGCAGTTGCAGTAATACTTAACCTCATAGTAGTTTGGGGATTTTTTTTTTTTTTTGAAACAGGGTCTCACTCTGTCACCCAGGCTGGAGTGCGGTTGTGTGATCCCACCTTACCACAGCCTCTGCTTCCTGGGCTCAAGCAGTCCTCCCAGCTCAGCATCCTGAGTAACTGAGACCATGGGCATGAGCCAGCATGCCCTGCTAATTAAAAAAATTTTTTTGTAGAGATTGGGTCTTGCTGTGTTGCCCAGGCTGGAGTGCAGTGGCATGATCATGGCTCATTGGAGCTTTGAACTCCCCGGGCTCAAGCAATCCTTCTGCCTTGGCCTCCCAAAGTGCTAGGATTATGTGGGTAAGCCACTGCACTCTGTCATTTTTGTGGTATTTAAATTGGATAATTTGAGTAAAGAGAATAATGCTTGGTGCATAGTAATTACTCAACACACTTATTGTAGTATATATTATAGCCATTATTATATACTTTGCCATTTACTTTGTGGCCTGCACTAGTGTTTATAATTAGTGACTATTTCCTTTAGTTTTTATACTTGTCAGAAGAATGGCAATACTTAGCCTCTGTTTTACCAGGGTATTGCTATTTGTGCTTATTGCAATAATTAGCTTTTACAAATTGGCTCTAGGAATCTCACAGAACCACTCAATTATTTTTGTTCTTCCTATCTCGTTCCTGTTTCCATCTGTCCTCTGATACAAAGCCTTAACAGCCCTTTTGTCATATGTTTCTTTGATTTTTTCAGTTATAGCTAAATATTATATATCATGCTTATTTTTTGTATTCTGGTAGCTCATTTGTTTCTCAAAATCTTGCACTTTCAACTTTTAAACATTTCGTTTATTGTCTTGGCTGGACGCGGTGGCTTGTGCCTGTAATCCCAACACTTTGGGAGGCCGAGGCAGGCAGATCACGAGGTCAGGAGTTTGAGACCAGCCTGGCCAATATGACGAAACCCTGTCTCTACTAAAAATACAAAAATTAGCCTGGCATGGTGGCATGGGCCTGTGTCCCAGCTACTCGGGCGGGAGGCTAAGACAGGAGAATTGCTTGAACCCAGGAGGTGGAGGATGTAGTGAGCCAAGATCGTGCCACTGCACTCCAGCCTGGGCAGCAGAGTGAGACTCTGTCTCACACACACACACAAAATGCATTTATTGTCTCGTTTCAGTTCTACTTTGGGCAGCCTCTGGCTAGTAAGAGAACCAGTGTCTTGTGGTCTGGAGTTGTGGGATGGACACTGACTGGTCCCATTGGCTACAGCAGATGAAACTTGGTTGGGGCTGGAAGCCTTCCTATTTTTGTTTTCAGCATCTGGCTGGCTGTGTGTGTGTGTGTGTGTGTGTGTATATATATATATATATATATATATATACACATTTTTTTTTTTTTTTTTTGAGATGATGTCTAGCTCTGTTGCCCAGGCTGGAGTGCAGTGGCACAATCTCGGCTCACTGCAACCTCCACCTCCCGAGTTCAGGCGATTCTCCTGCCTAAGCCTCCCGAGTAGCTGGGATTACAGGCACCCACTACCACACCCAGCTAACTTTTGTATTTTTAGTAGAGACGGGGTTTCACTGTGTTGGCCAGGCTGGTCTTGAACTCCTGACCTCATGATCCGCCCACCTCGGCCTCCCAAAGTGCTGGGATTACAAGCGTGAGCCACCATGCCCGGCCCTGGCTGGTTATATTTTAAATAGAATTCGCTCTTGACAAATTTATGAATTAGGTATTGTAAACCCCATTTTATACATGAGGAAATTGAGATAGTAATTACATCATTCATTGTCACTCACCTGATAAATAGCAGAAGTCATCATCAAACCAAGCTTTGCAGACACCTTATCCTTTTTCTACCATACAATACTTGCCCTTAGTAAGTGTTATTTCAGCTCACAAAGAGGAGGAAGTTACAATTGTGAAGAATACATTTCATTTTTACCTTTGTTATTTATTTTTAGAGACATTTTAAATCCTAAGGATGTGATCACAACTCGCTTTGAGAATTCCTCTCCTAGCAAAGATTTCTGCAGCCAATCATGCTTGTCGTCTTATGAGCTAAAGAAAAAACCTGTTGTTACCATATATACCAAAAGCATTTCAACTAAGTGCAGTATGTGTCAGAAGAATGCTGATGTAAGTTACATTTTACTTTTATTGGGATTCTGCTCAAAGAGATTTTTTTTAGCTGGCTCTGCTTATTTTGTGTATGTGTGTGTGTGTTTATTTCCTAGACTCGATTTGAAGTTAAATATCAAAATGTGGTACATGGTCTTTGTAGTGATGCCTGTTTTTCAAAATTTCACTCTACAAACAACCTCACCATGAACTGTTGTGAGAACTGTGGGAGCTATTGCTATAGTAGCTCTGGTCCTTGCCAATCCCAGAAGGTTTTTAGTTCAACAAGTGTCACGGCATACAAGCAGGTATGAATATCTATTTGTTGCATGTAGTTAGGCCCACTCCTTCTGATTTGGCTGCACAGGGATGAACTAAATGAGAGTGAGTTCCTTCCATTAGTCCATCCTGATATGTGATTTCCCTTCTAGAAAATGAGATATATTCTGATGGTGTGAGGGATGATTGTGATGGTAAGTTGATGTAGGTAAAATAAGTCCCTTTTTAAAGGCTCCCTTCATAGCTAAGAATTCACAAATGAGATTTCTTTTCTTTTCTTTTTTTTTTTTTTAGTTAAGATGGGGTTTTGCCATGTTGCTCAGGCCGGTCTTGAACTCCTGAGCTCAAGCCATCCACCCACCTCAGCCTCCCAAAATGCTGGGATTACAGGCGTGAGTAACCACGTCCCGGCCTCAAATGTAATTTCATGATTTTCTTTGAGCATGAAATATTTTGTGATGTATTGATAGCAAGAATACCGTATTATAAATAAGCCATAAGCAAGAGTTAAGATGATAAAATCAGTGAATCTAAACAAAGCTTGTCTTTTTCATTTTAAAATGTGTTTGGGAATGAATCGTAATTATTTGGTCAACACTGTCTTATGAGAATACTTCAAGTAATTTTATTTATTGTAATGAATAAATGCAGTAAGCTTGTTACTAAATATATCACCTTGTGTCAATTTAATTATTACTGATTTGTGGTTTTAAAAAGTTTTTCTTAAAGATGTAAAGATGTATCTTGTAAATGATAATTAAACATTTTTTTCAGTTAGCAAGTTTGATTTGTTACTTCCTCTGAGCAGTTGGTAATGGACATATGGACATTCATCACTGAAAATAATCTCTTTTTTTAAGAATTGCCATTTTTGGCAGTCTGGTTACTACTTTCACAGGAAAAGAATCCATGTTATTTTATATATGATCCCAAAATGAGTTCCATTTCTAATTTTGTTACTAGTATTGTGCTCTGTCTTTTTACTAGGAAGATTATGTCATGAAACCTCAGAATTTATATTTTCCTACGATTTCCTTTCATATTGAGAGACCTTATAATGTGTCACTGACAGGCTAGTGTAGTGGTTAGGAGCCTGAACTTTGGAGCCTGATGAAATGAGTTTAATTTCCTACTTCTTCTGCTCATCTGTTAATTTAATTAAAGTTAATTTGAACTTTTTGTTAATGTAATTTTTGAGAGCACTTCACTCTGTCGTTAAAAGGATTCTGTGACACACTGTATATCAATTGCTTAGCCTGGGGCCTGGCTCATGATACGCATTTAGTAAGTTATAGTATTGGTTATGTAAATGGTAGCTATTTTTATTATTTCTTAAAACATGAATAAACTTATGAGCAGATTTTATTATGAAACTCAGCTTGAAAAATAGATCGTTCTGTAGGATCTCTATTAATATACATTAAGTATCATTTCTATCTCCTGCTGAAGAATCTCACAAATTAAGTAACCTTAAAGGTGGTAGACTCTTCTAGATTGATGTACAAGACTATACCGAGAATGGCCCTTTGGTTCATGGATTCGCTGGTCTTCTCTGATTATTGGTGATGAAAAAGTATGTAATGATTACCTAATTCATTACTTGTGTTTGAATTAATGTGTTTTGTTTGCTAAGATCTCTATCTGAGTAGTTACTAATTTCTTCAGTTTCTATTTTATTACTGTCTGGAAGAACTTATTTTCCCACCTCCCAATAGTGTGGTTTCATCATCATGCTCAAATATTTCAACCAAGAGCCGTGGTTGTAGGTAGCTTTTCTTTTTAGTTTTTTGAACAATATGTAAATATGTATGCTTGTACTAGGTATCTAATGTTCTTTTATTTTAATAGAATTCAGCCCAGATTCCTCCATATGCCCTGGGGAAGTCATTGAGGCCCTCAGCTGAAATGATTGAGACTACAAATGATTCAGGAAAAACAGAGCTTTTCTGCTCTATTAATTGCTTATCTGCTTACAGAGTTAAGACTGTTACTTCTTCAGGTAATGTTTAAATTTGATAAATTTATATATTTAATAACTATTGAAGAAAAATGTAACTGCTTTTCTTTGATTTTGTTACAAGCTAAATTTATCTCGTTAGTTAAATAAAGACCCAAGATTGACTTTTAAATAACTGACTTGTATGTGAAAATAGTTTTTCACTGATTTTCTTGGTTGCAATATATACAGTATTTTATAGTTTCATATGTGAGAAGAAAGAAAAAACACTTAAAATTTCCAAGTTAGTTTTTGTCTAAGTGGGACTTAATAGAGGTTAGTTGTAGTTAGATTTCAGATTTTTGTAAAGTTCCTTGATTTTTTTGGTATATTATTATTTAATTTTTTCATTCTCCCAATACATTTTTGTATTGTTTGTTCATTGGTATAACTTAATCATTGTTTTTTATTTTTTGTCATCAAGGTGTCCAGGTTTCGTGTCATAGTTGTAAAACCTCAGCAATCCCTCAGTATCACCTAGCCATGTCAAATGGAACTATATACAGCTTCTGCAGCTCCAGTTGTGTGGTCGCTTTCCAGGTATGATCTGAGGTAGCACATCATGCATGTGATTCTCTTAGGCATTGATCTGTGGCACAGTGTTAACTGCTGAAGGCCTGTTCTTATGAAAATTTAAATTTGAATTAAAAAGAAAAAATTTGTTTTGTTTCATCCAGGGTCCCAACCAGGTCATTTCTGTAAAATATCTGAACCCAGATATTGGGTCTTAGCAATTTCTTCTTTATTTAGGAAACTTGCCTAAACTGTCATTCCCTCCCACTTTCTCCCTTGGGTCTCTCCCCTTCACAAAGATGGAAGCTAGGATTATGGTTTGGGTAGGTGGTATGGTGAAGAACAGTAGCCTGATGGGATTCACATGCCCCTTCCTCTCTCATCCTGGGTCAGATACCTAGTGACTCCTGGCATGGAATTGTAAGCATCCACTTGTCCCATTTTCTCCTTACTCTCTGCAATACACACACAGAGTAGAGTTTAGTAATCTCCGGGGTAGGAACATGCCTGATGCAGTATCCCTGGCATTAGGGAGAAAGAGACTGTTGGTGGCAGTTGTGTCTTAATAGCCATCAGAAGCTGGTTGATAATGGGAGTGCAGGTAGGGGGAGGTTTTGGGGGGAAGGAGAAGCCTGCTCTAATTTATTAGAGGCATACATTAGAGGTCTTTGTCAGGAAAGCCTGAATTCCAGTCCTTGACCTTTTAATGTTATATTTCTCAGTCCTTTTATTGTGGAAGTATGCCATTTAAACTCTTTCCGTGACATAGAAAATTTTAAAAAATGTTTGTGGGGGACTTGATTTATTAAAGTGAGGACATGAAAAGTACCAAGTTATCTTATTTCTCACTTGATAAAATCTTTACCTTATTTGTTTTCATTCAGAATGTATTTAACAAGCCAAAAGGAACAAACTCTTCAGCGATGCCCCTGTCTCAGGGCCAAGTGGTTGTAAGCCTGCCCTCCTCCAGGTCAGCAGTGTCAACAGGAGGAGGTAACACCTCTGCCGTTTCCTCCAGCTCCATCCGTGGCTCTGCTGCAACCAGCCTCCAACCTCTTGCTGAACAATCCCAGCAAGTTGCTTTAACCCATACAGTTGTTAAACTCAAGTGTCAGCACTGTAATCATCTGTTTGCCACAAAACCAGAACTTCTTTTCTACAAGGTAAAGAGAGATCATGAAAGGGATTGAATATAAACTTATCCAGTGGAAACACTTTTGTGTTTTCAATTTTGAACACTCAGTTTGCTTTGACATGAAAATGACTTCTTAAAGATAAAGCAACTGTTTAGTTAGCTCTTAATGACTCTTGTTTTTCTGCAGGGTAAAATGTTTCTGTTTTGTGGCAAGAATTGCTCTGATGAATACAAGAAGAAAAATAAAGTTGTGGCAATGTGTGACTACTGTAAACTGCAGAAAATTATAAAGGAGACTGTGCGATTCTCAGGGGTTGACAAGCCATTCTGTAGTGAAGGTAAAGGCAAAGTTGGTTTATCCACAGAGCATGGGTTGTTATAATTCGTGATGACTTGGGCAATTAAGCCACAATTAGTTTTCACATTCTTTTTGTCTTATGAGGTATAATTAGAAGTATTTTGGAGGCCTGGCACTGTGGCTCACGCCTGTAATCCCAGCACTTCGGGAGGCTGAGGCGGGTGGATCACTTGAGGTTGGGAGTTCAAGACCAGCCTGACCAACATGGTGAAACCCCATCTCTATTAAAAAACCCCATCTCTATACAAAATTAGCTGGGCATGGTGGCGCACACGTGTAATCCTAGCTGCTTGGCAGCCTGAGGCAGGAGAATTGCTTGAACCTCGGAGGCAGAGGTTGCAGTGTGCCGGTATCACGCCATTAGACTCTAGCTTGGGCGACAAGAGTGAAACACTGTCTCAAAAAAAAAAAAGAAGTTTTTTTGAATTGTGTTTATAGTTAATTCACTTTAAAGTCAATCTTTTTATTTATTATTTTTATTTATTTATTTTTTTGAGACAAGGTCTTGCCCTGTCACTCAGGCTGGAGTGTGGTGGCATGATCTTGGCTTACTGTTATCTCTGCCTCCCTGGTTTAAGGGATCCTCCTACTTCAGCCTCCCAAGTAGCTGAAGCTACAAGAGCATGCCACCATGCCTGGCTAATTTTTTTTATTTTTTGTAAAGACGGGGTTTCACCATGTTGTCCAGACTGGTCTTGAATTCCTGAGCTCAGGTGATACTACCGCCTCGGCCTCCCAAAGTGCTGCAATTACAGGCATGAGCGACTGTGCATGGACGAAAGTCAGTCTCTTTAAATGTTGCAATAATTGCAATAAAAAACTGTAAAAATGATTAGATCAGTGGTATTAATAAAGAAAATCTCTTTATAAGTTTAGTTATGACATCAGAGATCTTTTTGTTCTCGCACTCATTTGTAAAGAAGAGCTTAAATAGTTGCTGCTTCTTGGCTTAAAAAACTTTTATACCTCTGATGTTTTTGAATATAAATGGCCTAATATTTAGAGTATATTTAAAAGGTGGGGGCCAGGCGCAGTGGCTCACGCCTATAATCCCAGCATTTTGGGAGGCTGAGGTGAGCCAGATCACCTGAGGTCAGGAGTTCTAGAACAGCCTGGCCAACATGGCAAAATGCTGTCTCTACTAAAAATATAAAAATTAGCTGGGCGTAGTGGCAGGCGCCTGTAATCCCAGCTACTCTACTCAGGAGGCTGAGGCAGGAGAATCACTTGAACCCGGGAGGCGGAGGTTGCAGTAAGCTGAGATCATGCCACTGCCCTTCAGCCTGGGAAAAATGAGTGAGACTCTGTCTCAAAAAATAAAATAAAATGAAATAAAAGGTGGTATAAGTTTGGTTTGTGAATACAGAGACTGTCTTGTAATCTAGAGGCAAATAATTGTGTAAGTATTAGAAGACCACAGAAACTTCTTATACCTCCTCAGTTAATGTAAATTTGATCTTTCTTCCTTTCATCCCTCTGATCCTCAGTTTGCAAATTCCTATCTGCCCGTGACTTTGGAGAACGATGGGGAAACTACTGTAAGATGTGCAGCTATTGTTCACAGACATCCCCAAATTTGGTAGAAAACCGATTGGAGGGCAAGTTAGAAGAGTTTTGTTGTGAAGATTGTATGTCCAAATTTACGGTTCTGTTTTATCAGGTAAAGGTGATAATATACTTTTTTTGGCTTTCTGAAATCAGTGCAAATTGTTTTCTATTTAAAATATATTCAAATTATGTCAAGAAAAATTTGGTGTTTAGCACTGGATAAAATAAGTTATGGGCTATAACAAAAATTCAGTTGAATATAAACATGAACTCTTTGGGATAAAAAGTATAGGATTTCTGCAGACTTTGTTGTTGATTGGATATGGTCCTTTTATTTTTGCCTTCTTATAAGGCACATTGCCCTTATTTGACTTCTTTCAGTTTAGAACTTCACATAATGTTGCCTGAAGTGGCTCTCTCATTCAGGTTACTCTGAGGAATTTGAAGTCAGACCTTGTCTCACTTCATAGGTCAAAGGACAATAGCTGGCAACTATTCCTACCTCATTTTAAAAAAGATTAACTTTTTGAAAGGCTAACAATGGTAGCTGCAGTTAATTGAACCACTAATACATGTCTGGTGCTCCGTAAGTGTCATTTCATTTAATCCTACCATAGTCCCAAGAGCTAAGAATATTATTGCCATTTTATAAATAAGAAAAAGGAGAGAGGTCCAGGGAAGTTAAGTAATATGCTCTCGAGGAAGCTGATAGGGGACAGGAAGACAGCATCTATAACACTCTGGTGAAATCACTGTTTGCTTGTCTACCTCACCCCCAGAATAGAATTTTATTGTTGGGGGAGGGTAATCTATTTTTCATGATTCTATAATTAGGGCCAATCACAGTACTTAAGACAAATGATGTCTAATTAAATATTTGCTGAATGAATCAAAACCTTTATGACTCCAAAGCCCATATTATATCAACTGCTGTAAGCTGCTGCTTAATTTTTTTAAAGTTGAACCTATCTTTATTTTTTTTTTACTTATTTTTTTCATTGTGTATCTTTTCTTGCCCCACCCCACGCTGCCCACCCCCCACCCCACTGCCAGACAGAACCTTGTTCTGTTGCTCAGGGTGGTGTGCAGTGGCGTGATCAGTGGGTGATGTTGGCTCCCTGTAGCCTCCGCCTCCTGGGTTCAAGCGATTCTCCTGCCTCAGGCTCCCGAGTAACCGGGAAAGGTGCGCACCACCACGCCCAGTTATGAACCTATCTTTAGACTCCCTTATTGGTAATTTTGAAAACGAGCATTTTTTTGTTTTGTTTTGTTTTGTTGAGACAGAGTCTCACTCTGTCGCCCAGGATGGAGTGCAGTGACGCGATCTTGGCTCACTGCAACCTCTGCCTCCTGGGTTCAAGCAATTCTCCTGCTTCAGCCTTTTGAGTAGCTGGGATTACAGGCATGTGCCACCGCGCCCGGCTAATTTTTGTATTTTTAGTAGAGATGGGGTTTCATCATGTTGGTCAGGCTGGTCTTGAACTCCTGACTCTGTGATCCGCCTGCCTCGGCCTCCCAAAATGCTGGGATTACAGATGTGAGCTGCCATGCCTGGCCACAATTTTTATATTATCTTGATTTAGGGCATCTATATAAAACAAAGAATTAAATAAAATCAGTATTTTAAGGTAAGAACCTTACATTTTGTAGTCTCAACTGACTCATATATCCTGTGTTCATAGTGCCTCTTTTTATGATTAATGTTATCTTTTCATTATTTTATAGTTTTAAGCCTATCTTGTCCAACGTTTCTTTCTCAGATGGCCAAGTGTGATGGTTGTAAACGACAGGGTAAACTAAGTGAGTCCATAAAGTGGCGAGGCAACATTAAACATTTCTGTAACCTATTTTGTGTCTTGGAGTTTTGTCATCAGCAAATTATGAATGACTCTCTTCCACAAAATAAAGGTAAAATTAAACTTAGCTAATGGGATTTTTATGTCAGTGCTAGGACACTATCAGCACACACAGTTATAAATAATATAATAAAAACAAAATTTCATTGGATTCAAATAGCCTGAATTTCCTTAAATTTTTCTTTAAGAAGTCTTTAAGATTTCCCCTTGAGGGAAAAGTGATTATAATACTTTTTGCTCTGATAGTCAAGCACAGCAAAAGGCCAATAATGTATCTGCACTAATTTTTATAAGAAACTTGTTTTTTTGGTTGTTGTTTTTTTGAGACGGAGTCTCGCTCTGTCGCCCAGGCTGGAGTGCAGTGGCGCAATCTCAGCTCACTGCAAGCTCCGCCTCCTGGGTTCACACCATTCTCCTGCCTCAGCCTCCCGAGTAGCTGGGACTACAGGCACCAGCCACCAAGCCTGGCTAATTTTTCCTGACCTCGTGATCCACCCGCCTCAGCCTCCCAAAGTGCTGGGATTACAGGTGTGAGCCACCACGCCCGGCCGGAAACTTGTATTTGATTGCTTTTGATTGAATGTATCTGTCCATAAATAACTTAAACTAGGGATATATACTATTTAGTTCATAAACCAGAAATAAAAATAGAAAATCAGGGCAAACAAAGGGAGAGTATAGTTAATACAGTTGCTGTGACTAGTGTAAAATTTCATTCAGAGCTTGCTTATAGGCAAGAAGAAAAGAACAACACATTAATTATCTCAGAAAATACAAAATAGACCGGTTCTACATGGGTAGCAAAGTTGATCCTGGCTAAGAATAAAATAATTTTGCAAGTAGGACAGCTAATGTGGTCAGAATATTCAGGTGAGTAGACAGATCCATGGTGTATTCATAAAGTAGCTCTCCTAAATATTTCTTTCTCAGTATTAGATTACAAACATTTGGTAGCCGGGCGCGGTAGCTCGCACCTGTAATCCCAGCACTGTGGAAGGCTGAGACGGGCAAATTACTTGAGGCAAGGAGTTCGAGACCAGACTGGTAATCATGGTGAAACCCCATCTCTACTAAAAATGCAAAAATTAGCCAGGTGTGGTGGTGTGTGCCTGTAATCTCAGCTACTCAGGAGGCTGAGGCATGAGAATTACTGGAACCCGAGAGACGGAGGTTACAGTGAGCCGAGATCACACCATGGCACTCCAGCATGGGCAATAGAACGATATTCTGCCTCTCAGAAGAAAAAAAGCCGCTTGGTATTATGTTCTCTGATCAAAGCCTGGAGTGCTACCTAATTGACAGAGCTTTGGCTCCTTGCAGTCTGGCCATTGCCTGCCTTTGCAGCCTAATTAATGATTACCTTAATCATAAATGCCTTGTACTAATCTTTTGTGTTAGCCTTCCATTCCCCAGAACCAGTCAAGTTGGTAGTAGAATATTCATTTTATAATATGGGTTAAGAAAACCAGTGTTATGGGGTTGGACAGCTCCTTCATTAACTTATTTATAAAAATTGTCATGTTAAGTTTTTTTTTGATGCACGCTTAGGTCTAGGAGTTTTAATAGTTACTAATAGAACAGCCCAGTGAATCCTGAAGCTAATACCTTTTTGTTGTTGTTGTTGTTGTTGAGACTAGGTTTTGCTATGTTGCCCAGGTTAGTCTTGAACTCCTGGTCTTAAGTGATCCTCCTGTCTCAGCCTCCCAAGTAGCTGCGATTACAGGCTGGTGCCACTGTATCCAACACCTGTATTTCTACCTGTTAAATGTCATTTGAGGTTTATAATTTTATAGAATTGGACTCTCTTTAAGTCCTAATGAACACTAATCTGACCAGAGTCACCCAACCTAACATTACACAGAATCAGATATTTGTATTGCTTCTTGAAAACCTAGTTACTAAACAGGGTTTTGTGTGTGAGTATGAGTGTGTATGAGAGAGAGACCCTTTTGCTTATTCCAGGTCTTAACTTTTTATTTTAATCAGTAAATATTTCTAAAGTGAAAACTGCTGTGATGGAGCTCCCTTCTGCAAGGAAAGATACAACACCAGTTATAACCAGTGTGGTGTCATTGGCAAAAATACCTGCTACCTTATCTACAGGGAACACTAACAGTGTTTTAAAAGGTATGACTTGATATAATGACATTTGGCTAAGCCATAGAAGTGAGTGTTGTCTAGCCTAAGTAGTTCTCTTTTTTTGAGACAGAGTTTCACTCTTGTTGCTCAGGCTAAAGTGCAATAGCGCGATCTCAACTCACTGCAACCACTGCCTCCTGGGCTCAAGCAGTTCTCCTGCCTCAGCCTCCCGAGTAGCTGGGATTACAGGCACCTGCCACCATGCCCAGCTATTTTGGTATTTTTAGTAGAGACGGGATTTCACCACGTTGGCTAGGCTGATCTCAAACTCCTGACCTCAGGTGGTCCACCTGCCTTGGCCTCCCAAAGTGCTGGGATTACAGGTGTGAGCCATTGGCCAGTACTTCTTACTGGTAATACCTTTCTTTATGTGATGTAGGGGAACATGCACCCCCTCCCGCCGCCCCCCCACCCCCGCCTCAGGGGAGTGGGTAGCAAGGAAGGTGGTGTGGATGGGAAAGGAAGTGTCTTTATTTTTGTTTTCTCAATTTTTAATTTTTTTTTTGAGACGGAGTCTCACTCTGTCACCCAGGCTGGAGTGCAATGGTGCAATCTGGGCTCACTGCAACCTCCGCCTCCCAGGTTCAAGCAATTCTTCTGTCTCAGCCTCTTGAGTAGCTGGGTTTACAAGTGCCTGACACCACACCCAGATAATTTTATATTTTTGGTAGAGATGGGGTTTCACCATGTTGACCAGGCTGGTCTGGAGCTCCTGGCTTCCCACCTTGGCCTCCCAAAGTGCTGGGATTACAGGCCACCACACCGGGCTAATTTTTTTTCTTTTTTTTTTTTTAATCAGGCAGGCTCTTGAGCCATAGAAGGTTCAGAGACACTCCCCAGGAAGTGATATTTTTTTAGGAGCCCAAATTATTTTAATATTCCTACTCCTTTACTGCCAGAGATTCTAATACAGTTGGATGGGGTTGGGGCCCATGAGTCCTTACCAATATTAAGCACCCTGGGTGATACTGATGCAGTTTCCTTGTACCATGTTTCTGAGAAATTCTGGTTTAGACTCTAGCCCAGCTTAATGGGAGGAAAGTAACTTCTCAGTTTCAGTGTTTACTTCTGTATATTCTAAGGATAATAATGTTTATTTTAATTTACAACAGGTGCAGTTTCTAAAGAGGCAGCAAAGATCATTCAAGATGTGAGTTTGATTGTTAATACTTTTCTTGATAATGCCACTTGGGCTTATTTTCACTTTGGATATAGCATTCTAATATATCCGAATACTTTTCTTTTTGCTGGAAGAGGGTCCTAGTCATTAATCTAGGTCTTGGGCACAACTAACAGTAAAGTGACTGGCATAGGCTTTTGACCATATTTCAGCAACAATTACTGTTTTTGAAGATGATGTAAACGTGGATTGCTGTTCATAGTGGCAAGCTTAGTTTTTAAAAAAGTGGAGTGATATATTGTGCGCTTTTGTTTTGAATCTTACAGTTTAATCTTAGATCATTAGTAAGAATGCATTCTTGATTTATTTTATTATTTATATTCAGGTTCTTTAATTTATTTAAATTCTTGTTAATTCTACTTGGTTGGAAATAACAAAACGACATTATTTTTCTCTTTTACTATATTCAAGTATTTTCCTTTTAAGTTTCGAAAGTTCAGTGTAGTCCTGTTTTATGCAACTTTGAATTATGTGAGACTGAAAATAGTGCAAAGTAAAAATACATTTAGACTTTCACTTTATGTCTCAAATTTGAAATATTGTGAGACTTCTCAAAATTAAAAGAAATATTCAAGAAATGCATACTTTCAAGTCTGGCAGGCTGACTGCAAATTATGGCATTGTTGCCTTGTATCAGCATCACTTTAGCAGGAAAACAAAATTCCCATCATTCTTTATTAGTATCACATGATACTGTATCAGTTCTTGGGTTAATGTTTTTGATGACTGTTATGCCCTTTTTTTTTTTTTTCTTTTGAGACAGGGTCTTGCTTTGTTGCCCAGGCTGGAGTGCAGTGGCATGATCATAGCTCACTGCAACCTTGAAATCCTGGGCTCAAGCAATCCCCTACCTCAGCCTCCTGAGGAGCTAGAACCACAGGTGTCTGCCACCACGCCCAGCTTGTTTTGTTTTTTTCTTTTGTTGAGATAGGGTCTCAGTCTTGCTATGTTGCCCAGGCTAGTCTCAAACTCCTGGCCTCAAGTGATCCTCCCGCCTCAGCCTCCAAGCTGTTGTGATTACAGGCATGACCCGATGGCGCCCAGCTTGTGCTGCTGTCTTAAATTTGCTCTTGAGATAATTAAAACTCTTTTTCATATCATATCATATAATATAAATGCCATTATATTAAGTGGTGGTGCTAGTGCTAAAAAATGTGCCCCAAATTTAATAACTTTAGAACAAAAGTTAGATGTGATAAAAAAATCTATGAAGATGACCAAACCACTGCTGTGATATCTCATGCTATTAATTTAGGAGAGTGTACCCTGCAGAATATTAGTGGTAGTGCTCAAAAAACCGAAAGCAGTATTAAAGCAGGTATGCCTCTTAGTTCACAAAAATTATAACCAGGCATTGATAATGGAATAAATGGAAAAAGTTCTGGTAACACAAGTTGCAAGATCAATGCTGCCATAATGCACCCCTGAGGGCAATCTATCATCTATGCTAAGGCATGAGTATTCTGATTTTGATTTGAAAAGAGGTGACAGTGAGACAAAAGGTTTACTACAAGTCATGGCTGGCTTTCCAATTTTAAAGCTCACCAAGGTTTTAGGAATATAAAAATGAGCCGGCAAGCTGTATCTGCTAACTCCAAAGCTATCAAAACATTTCAGCCTTACCATAATTTAAAGCGGCTTTAACTTGGAAGACAACATAACAACATAACACCTGCTAATAAGGAATCTGTGCAAGTAGAACAGAAGGTAGATTTGCATAGAGTTCCTGAAGAGGATATTGAATATTTGCTTGGGTTGTTCCCCATGGATTAATAAAGGAAGTCTTGCTAGAATTAGAAAAATAAAAGCAGCTGGAAGAGGGTCCTAGCAGTCAAGCCGGGCCTTGGGCACAACTGACAGTAAAGTGACTGCCATAGGCTTTTGACCATATTTCAGCAGCAATTACTATTTTTGAAGGTGAGCTAAATGTGGATTGCTGTTCGTGGTGGCAAATCTAAAGATGAAAAATGTGTCTGCATACCAAGAAATCCTCAGTGAAAAAAAAAGAAAAAGAAAAACTCTCAAGCTACATTAGATTCATTCTTTAGCAAAAGTCTTCCAAGGAATCAGACCAGCCTTCACTGAAATGTGGAGAGATAGCTTGTCCTAATTTAGTGTCTCGTAACCCTCTCATTATTTGTGTTATTGGAAGATGATAGTAATTTCTCCTTAATTATTTTCAAGCAGCATACCACATTAGATAATGAACTGTCATTAAGTTAACTTGGTATTTATTTGAATATTATGTATTGTGCATTAAATTATATTTTAAAATTACATAATAAATCACTATGTTGTACATTAATTATTAACCACACAATTGTATAATCACGATATTAATGTATTATTATATATTAGTATTAACATGTATTCATAAAAACATTCTATATTAATTATAGATTTATGTACTCTGAGAATGCTTCTTTCCTCTATGTATATGAGATAATTAGTCTTGAATTATGTTAGTTTTGAATTATTTAGTTTTTTAGGAACCTATACCTCATATTTCATGTAGCTGCCCTATATATGTTTTTCCTATGTGGAGTATTTGTTTTTTTTTTTTTTTTTTTTGAGACGGAGTCTCACTCTGTCCCCCAGGCTGGAATGCAGTGACCCGATCTCAGCTCACTGCAAGCTCTGCCTCCCGGGTTCACGCCATTCTCCTGCCTCAGCCTGTCGAGTAGCTGGGACTGCAGGCGCCCGCCACTACGCCCAGCTAATTTTTTGTATTTTTAGTAGAGACAGGATTTCACTGTGTTAGCCAGGATGGTTTCGATCTCCTGACCTCGTGATCCACCTGCCTTGGCCTCCCAAAGTGCTGGGATTACAGGCGTGAGCCACCGTGACCGGCCCCTATGTGGAGTATTTCTATAATTCACCAGTCATTTAAACTATGTTACAGAATAGGTTTGATTAATATTTTTACTTTAGTCTATAAAAAGCATAATAATAAATAATGTAGTGCTCTTACAACATGAAAAACAAAAAACAAAAAACAAAAACCTGACAGTTTTAGAATCTTTTCTTGGTTTCTCTGAGAACTTTGTTGTGAATCTCCCTCAAGTTACTTAAATGGTTTTAAATTTTTGGGAAAGGTGAAGAATACAGAAACTACAAAGAGGAAAATCTGTAAAACTCAGCAAACTTTTCCTTTAAAAGTCTAGATAGTAAATATTTTAGACTTTGCAGGCTCTATGGTTGCAACTGTAGACTCTGTCACCTCTGCCATTGTAGTGCAGAAGCTGCCATAAATAATACATGAAAGAGTGAGCGTGGCTATGTTCCAGTAAAATTTTATTTACAAAAACAGATGGTGGGCTGGACGTGGTGCACAGGCCATAGTTTCCCAACCCCTGCTCTATGATATTCCCACCATCCAGAATTAACCATTGTTAGATTTGGTTTATTTGCTCAGTTTCTTTCCCCTACCTTTTTCTCTTCTTTAAAAAATTAATCACTGCTACCAGTTCATCTCCTTTTTACATCCCTGGAAGCAACTACTATTATGAGTTTAGTGTGTGTTCTTTTAGATGGTCTTGTAATCTTTCATATTTACAGATCCATGGAAAATATTTAATATTGTTTTTAAAAATATTTATCCATGTTGATACTGAGTAGGTTTGGTACATTCCTGTTGATTATAGTAATATTTTGCCTGTAGGTACCACATTTTATTTATCCGTTGCCCTATTGATGAACATTAGATCGTTTCCAGGTTTTCACTATTAAAAATCTTTGCAGCTAGGCACGGTGGCTCATGTCTGTAATCCCAGCATTTTGGGAGGCCAAGGTGGACAGATCTCTTGAGCTCAGGAGTTTGAGACCAGCCTGGACAACATGGCAAAACCCCATCTGTACTGAAAATACAAAAAATTAGCGAGGTGGTGGCAAGTGCATCTAGTCCCAGCTACTTGTGAGGCTGAGATGGGAGAATCACCTGAATCCAGGAGTTCAAGGCTGTAGTGAGCCTTGATTGCACCACTGCACTCTAGCTTGGGTGACAGAGTGAGACCCTGTCTCAAAAAAAAAAAAAAAAGAAAAAAAAAATCTCTGGGGCCAAGTGTGGTGGCTCACGCCTGTAATCCCTGCTCTTTGGGAGGCCAAGGATCAGTTGAGTCCAGGAGTTTGAGACCAGCCTGGGCAACATGATGAAACCTCATCTCTATAAAAAATACCAAAAAATTAGCTGGGTGTGGTGGTGCATTCCTGTAGTCCCAGCTACTCAGGAGGCTGAGGTGGGAGGGTTGCTTGAGCCTAGGAGGTAGGTCAAAGCTGCGGTGGGCTGAGATCACACCACTACACTCCAGCCTGGGTGACACAGTGAGACCCTGTCTCTAAATAAATAAATAAATAAATAAAAATATCTGCTACAGTGAATATCCTTGTATATATCTCCTTCTGTGTGTGTAGATGTGTAGAAATGGAAGAGTGGAATTGTTAGGTCAAAGAGCATTTTCATTTTTAGGGCTGTTCCAACTTTTATCCCTACCAACAGTTATGACTGTACCCATATATTACAGCCTCACCATCATTTAATGTTGTCAGATTTAAACTTTTTTTCCAATCTGCTTGGTGGTATCTTATTGTTGTCTTATTTTGTGTGTCACATTACCAGTAGGTTTGCTTATATTTCTGTTTTTTGGTCATTTGAATTTTCTTTAATTTCCTGTTTTTAATTTTTCCCCATTTTTGTGTTGAATTATCTTTTTCTTAATGATTTTTAGGTGGTCTCTCTATAATCTGGATTTTTCCCCTTTTCAACTAATTATTTTCATCAACACAAAAATACGCAGTCCTACATCTTATCTGAGAATAATCCTTTTTTAACACCATGGCCCTCCAGCAACTATCCCTTTTCTCTGCTCTCTTTATGGAAAAACTCCTCTAAAGGTAGCCTGTTTTTGCCGCCTCTGCCTCCTTATCTGTTATCTCTCCTTAGGTCACTCCAGTCAGGCTTTTGTCTGCACCATTGCATTGAAACTGTTCTTGTCAATATTGCCATCAGTCTTTATTTTGCCAAATCTGGTAGTCAATTTACTGTATTTAACACAGTTACTCTGTCCTCCTTTTTTGAAATACTTTCTTCATTCAACTTCCAGGACATCATACTTGGCCCTTTTCTCAGTCTACATTACTTTTAGTGAACTCATGCAGTCCTGTGGTTTCATTGATTGATTGATTGATTGAGACAGGGTCTTGAGTGCAGTGGCATGATCTCAGCTCACTGCAACCTCCACCTTCTGGGATTGAGAGGCCCTCCCACCTCAGCCTTCTGGTAGTTGGGACCACAGCGGCATGCCACCATGCCTGGCTAACTTTGTATATTATTAGTAGAGATGAGGTCTCACTATGTTGCCCAGGCTGGTCTCAAACTTCTGGACTCAAGCCATCTTCCCGCCTCAGCCTCCCAAAGTGCTAGGATATAGGTGTGAGCCATTTCTCTTGGCCCAGTCCTGTGGTTTTAAATACCACCTAGATGGTGGTTGATTCCTTCTAGATTTATTTAGATTTACTTCTCTTACCCTGACCTTTGAGCTCCAGATTCATGTATCCAGCTGCCGACTTGACATTTACACTTAGATGATTAACAGCCATCTCAAATAATATATCTAAAACAGAACCCTTTTATCCCCCCAGACTTCTCTTCAGTGATCCCTACTTCTTACCACCTCCATTACCACCTCTTTAGTCTGAGCATCATCATTCTTTTGGATTATTGCAGTGACCTATCTGTCTTCCTGCTTCCATTTTTGTCCTTTGCAGTTTTTTCTCTACACTGTTACCAGAATGGTCTTTTAAAAACCCAAATCAGATCATGTCATTCCTCTGCTGAAAAACCTTCAATGAAATTCTGAAAAGAATAAAGAAGGCAAAGAGCTAGTTTCCACATACTGAAATTATAGGAAAACTACGGATATAAAGCTGCGTAGTTAAAACAGTTGGTACTGGTGCATGAACAGACAGACAGCTCAGTAGAAGAGAAATCCAGAAATAGGCCCAAACATTTTTTTTTTTTTTTTTGAGACAGAGTCTCGCCCTGTCGCCCATACTGGAGTGCAGTCATGTGATCTCGGCTCACTTCAACATCTGCTTCCCAGGTTCAAGCAGTTCTCTGCCTCAGCCTCCCTAGTAGCTGGGATTACAGGTGCGCGCCACCATGCCCGGCTAATTTTTGTATTTTTAGTAGAGACAGGGTTTCACCATCGTTGCCACGCTAGTCTTGAACTCCTGACCTCGTGATTCACCCACCTTGGCCTCCCAAAGTGCTGGGATTACAGGCATGAGCCACAGCACCTGACCCAAACATATATTTAATATATAGGAATTTAGTAATGATAGAGGTGACATTTCAGATCAATAGGAAAAATATGGATTATTTAATAAATAATGTTGTGACAACTGAGTAGACACATGAAAGAAAATATAGATTTGTACCTCACAATTTAGACCAAAATAAAGTTCAGATGGAGAAAGACCTAAGAAATTGTAAGTATGTAGTCAGAAAAATATAGGAAAAAATTTTAACAGTGTAGAAGTCTTTCTAAATATGTCACAAAACCCAGAAGCCATAAAAGAATCAATGGGGAAATTCAACCATATTTCAAAATCGAAAGACAAATGACAAAATGAAAAGGTTACATACAACTCATGTTACAAAAATCTAGTTTTTTTAAATAGTAAAGAGCTTCTATGGGCCAGGTGCGGCGGCTCATGCCTGTAATCCCAACACTTTGGGAGGCCAAGGTGGGCAAATCTTCTCAGGGCAGGAGTTCAGGACCAGCCTGGCCAACATGGCGAAACCCTGTCTCTACTAAAAATACAAAAATTAGTTGGGTGTGTTGGCACACGCCTGTAATCCCAGCCACTCAGGTGGCTAAGGCACTGGTGGTAATTGCTTGATCCCGGGATGCAGAGGTTGCAGTGAGCTGAGATCACGCCACTGCACTTGAGTCTGGGTGACAGAGCGAGACTGTCTCAAAAAACAAAAACAAAAACAAAAAATCCCCAAGGAGCTTCTGTGAATCATTTTAAATGCAGGTAGGAAAGTGGGCAAAAGTAACATATGCAAAGATATTTAACTTCAAAATGAGAGAAATGCTGGTTAGAACTATGGTTTAATCAGATTGGCAAAGAAAAATGATGGGTAACGCTGCTAAGGTATTCTTATTGCCAGTAGAAGTATAAATTGATAAAAGTGCTGCAGAGGGCAATTTAGTAGAACCTGTTAAAATTTTAACTACCATTTACCCAGGAACTCCATTTTTAGGCATTTATGTTTCAGATACATTTTGTACATTTATGAAATGAAGCATGTACAAGGATTTTAATCATAGCATTGTTTGTAGTAGCAGAAGCTTGAAAACAACCTAATTATTTCACCAGTGGTCAGGGCCGTAGTGTATTCACTCTTGAGTTATTGTGTGAATTAGAAAAAAATAGCTCTACGTGGGCAGGGTCTGAAATGTACCCTTTTTGAATTTCACACCTATTTATATGGCCTGGCACGTGGAGTTGCTGTCCAGGCATACATAGTGGCCTTGTTGAGGCTGTAGTTAAAACTGAACAAAGTATATATCCCTAACAATGGAATATTACACAGTTGTTAAAAAAGAATGTGGCAGCTCAGTATATGCATACATAGAGGAGTCTCAAATATCATAAGTGAAAAAAGACACAAAATTGTGTAACATGGTGCCATTTGTGCTACACACACACACTTATATATATGTGTAGACTATCTCTGGAAGACAACTAATAAATGGGTAATAGTGGTTGCCTCTAAGGATAATTGAATCACTAGGGGAGAATTTTAAAAGGGAAAATTATTTTTTCATTGTGTATTATTTGAATCTTTGAATTTTTTGGCACATCTGTTAAACATGCATAGAATTTTTTTTGAAAAGATAAAGGAAAATGGTAATTAATATGAATTGAAAGTTCACAGAAGAGGGACTACAAATAATGCTTACACGTGAAAAATACCTAACTACACTAAAGTAAAATAATTTTTCACGTATTGAGAAATAACAAAATGTTTGGCAATAGTCTATTGACTAGGATACTGGGAAAGGCCCACATCTGTTGAGAATGGTCACATAATTTGATATAAGGTCTATGGAGAGCAATGTGGCAGTACCATCAGAATTAACATTATGTATTCGGGACCCACCAACAACACTTCTAAGACTTTATTCTGTAGATAAACTAGCACATGTAGAATTAATTTAGGTCTAAACATACTCATTGTAGCATTGTTTATAACAGTAAAAGATTTATAACATCCTAGATATGTTCATCAGGGATTCTTCAGATTACTTTTGGTACATTTAATAATGGAATACTATGCAAGCTGTTATTTATACAATGTTGTGTAAATGGACCTCGAAGATAGTTTACTAAGTGACAAGAGCAAGATTCTGAATCTTGATGATAATAGGCTACACTCAGAAGCAACTTTGTTTAATTACATAGACCATCTCTAGGATATATAGTAGTACCGCCTATCTGTGGCTTGAAAATATGAAATGGAAAATTCCAGAAATAATTCATAAGTTTTAAATTGTGTGCCATTCTGAGTAGCATGATGAAGTATCATGCCATTCTACCTGGGATGTAAATCATCTCTTTGTCTAGCATATCCACACTGTGTATACTACCCATCACTAGTCAGTAGCCATCTCAGTTATCAGGTCACAAGAAGGATGAGTACAGCACATTAAGATATTTTGAGAGAGAGTACATTCGCGTAACTTTTATTACAGTATATTATAATTTTTCTATTTCGTTAGTAGTTACTGTTAACCTCTTACTATGCCTAATTTATAAATAAAACTATCATAGGTATATATGTATAAAAATATAGTGTGTATATATAGAACCCTATATACAACATATATACATATATGTTGCCTATATGTTGCATATACATATACGTATGTGTATGTACATGTATACAGATATACATATACATATGTGTATGTATATGTATATACATATACAACATATATAATATACATATATTGTATATGTATATACAACCCTGTATACATATTTCAGGCAACATAGTGGTTGCCTGAAACCATGGATCATACTAAACCCTATATACATATATGTGTGTCTATATATCACACTTAGCACTTATCACTACCTGGAATTATATATACACACATACATATCTGTGTGTGTATATATGTATACATATATAGTATATACATATATTTTATGCATATATATCCATAATACATATGGATATGTGTATATCATATATGGATATATTATGGATATATGTATATATCCATATATGTATACATATCTACACGTATATACATATGTGTGTGTATATATAGGGTTCGGTATGATCCATGGTTTCAGGCAACCACTGGGGGTCTTGGAACATATTCCCAGCAGATAAGGGGGAACAACTGTATAAGAAACTGGGAACAGTGGTTGTGTTCAAGATTGAGTCTGGGTAGATGGCAGTCATTCGTGTATATATTACTTTAATTGCAAAAACGACAGTTATTTTTGCACCAACGCAGTACTTCCATACCTTTTGAATTTTGCACTGAGTTTATGTATTACTTCTGTTTAAAGTAAATTTAAATATAACCTCCAATGGCTTCCCATCAACATTTAAAATACAATCGTAATTTTGTTTTTAACTGAGACCTTCCAGATCCTATACAATTTAGTTTCTGCCTACTTCTCCAAATGTATCATTCTCCCGCTGCTTACTGTCTTTCAGTCTTGTTCTTGTTGATGTTTCTAAAGCATGCCAAGCTTTCTCCCACTTCAGGGTTTTTGCACCTATAGTCTTCCTGCCTGAACTCTTCTGACCTTAGGCCTTTGCATGGCTTACTTTTTTGAATAATTCAAAAGATCTCCGCTCAGATGTTTACTTTGAAATTGCCCCTCCTCCATGCCATCACTCTCCATTCCTGTACGCTGCTTTATTTTCTTCATTGCACTTATCACTACCTAGAATTATATATTATTTGTTTTACTTGTTTATTGTTTGTGCCTTCCTCTAGAATGTAAGGCTCATAAGAGCAGAACTTTGTCTTGTTTTCTGCTGTATCTCCAGGGCTTAGAACAGTGCCTGGCTTGTAGTAAACATTCAGGAAATAAATACTGAGTGAATACACATGTTTTAAGTACATTCTTCCTCTCTGTTGTTTGTCCTGTAACTTTGTTTTGTAAAGACCTTTGTTTACAGAAGTTTTTATTTTTGATCAAAAAAATTTACTTTTTAAGAGCTTTATTATGATAGGCAGAATAGTAGCCCCCTCCAAAGATGTCCATGTCCTTGTCCACGGAATCTGTGAATATATTACATTACGTGGCAAAGGTGAATTAAGGTAGCAAATGGCATTAGGGTTACTAATCAGCTAACCTTAAAATAGGGAGATTATCCTGGATCATCTGAGCAGTTTTAAATTTTGAGGTACTCAGATGTATCAACCTTCTACTTTGATTGACTCTTTTGTGTTTTATTTAAGAATACTTTGTGATCCCGGCCGGGCACGGTGGCTCACGCCTGTAATCCTAGCACTTTGGGAGGCCAAGGTGGGTGGATCACGAGGTCAGGAGTTCAAGACCAGCCTGGCCAACATGGTGAAACACTGTCTCTACTAAAAACACAAAAAATTAGCTGGGCGTGGTGGTGCACACCTGTGGTCCCAGCTACTCAGGAGGCTGAGGCACAAGAATCGCTTGAACCTGGGAGGCGAAGGTTGCAGTGAGCCGAGATTGTGCCACTGTACTCCAGCCTGGGTGACAGAGTGAGACTCTTGTCTCAAAAAAAAAAAAAAAAAAGAAAAGAATACTTTGTGATCTGGTTATACTTTGTGATCTGGTTATTTGAAAGTTCTCTAGTGACTTTAGTTTTGGGTTTTTTTTTTTTTTTTTTTTTTTCTGAGATCTTTAATTGATGTGGAATGTATTTTTGTGTATGGTCTGAGGTTGGATCTAATTTTTCTGAGTAGCCAATTGTCCTAATCAGCAAGATTAACAATTGTTTTCATTGTTTTGATCATACTTATTTAAAAAATATATATTTATAAATTTTATATTTATAGTTTATAAATATATATTTATAGTTTATAAATATTTTTTAAAATCAGTAAATTAAACTAATGCTGATTGGGAGAAGTAGGAATCTGTGTGTATTTTCCAAGGTGACTTTTTTATTGCAACCACTCTTTCAGAGGAATTGTATTTCTCCTGATGTATATCAACTTTCAATTGATAGCAATTATAGTCAGTGATAAGATACTAAAAAAAAATATTTCTGCGGTTTCTGAATTTGCTTTTAACTAGGAAAGTACACAGGCAGAGGCCATGAAATTTCCATCTTCCCAATCTTCCCAGCCTTCCAGGCTTTTAAAGAACAAAGGCATATCTTGCAAACCCGTCACACAGACCAAGGCCACTTCTTGCAAACCACATACACAGCACAAAGAATGTCAGACAGGTATGTATTCTTGTGTGTTCCCATGTACAAAGCTTGTTTTCTGGCTTGTTTGTTTCTGTTTTTTAAAAAAGGAAAGAAAATAATTGACAGATTCTTAAATGTGAAAACATTCCTTTTCTTGGCTCACATACTTTAAATACTTAATTTATTGCTTTCATAATTATTAACACTAATAACCAGCTATTATAACAAGCTGTTATAATTACTAACATATAGTTTTAGTTGAAAGCACTAATGATTTAACCTGTTTTTTTTTAAATACTGCAAATTCAATTGTCAGTTGCTAACAGTACAACTAATTTATCTGAGGTATTGATGACCGTGAAAATTGTTTGAGCTTATATTTGAAAAAGTTGTAAAGTATTACTTTTAATCCAACTACCCCTTAGATTTTCAATTGATTTAATAGTCTACTGTGCCTAAAGCATTGATTTTTTTTTTTTTTTTTTTTTTGAGATGGAGTTTCGCTCTTGTCGCCCAGGCTAGAGTGTAATAGCACGATCTTGGCTCCCTATAACTCCTGGGTTCAAGTGATTCTCCTGCCTCAGCCTCCTGAGCAGCTGGGATTACAGGTGCCTGCCGCCACACCTGGCTAATTTTTTTTTTTTTTTTTTTTTTGAGACGGAGTCTCGCTCTGTCGCCCAGGCTGAAGTGCAGTGGCGCAATCTTGGCTCACTGCAAGCTCTGCCTCCTGGGTTCACGCCATTCTCCTGCCTCAGCCTCCCGAGTAGCTGGGACTACAGGCGCCCGCTACCTTGCCCAGCTAGTTTTTTGTATTTTTTTAGTAGAGACGGGGTTTCACCATGTTAGTCAGGATGCTCTCGATCTCCTGACCTCATGATCTGCCCGTCTCAGCCTCCCAAAGTGCTGGGATTACAGGCTTGAGCCACCGCACCCAGCCATCTGGCTGATTTTTGTATTTTTAGTAGAGACGGGGTTTCATCACTTTGACCAGGCTGGTTTTGAACTCCTGACCTCAGGTGATCTGCCTGCCTCGACCTCCCAAAGTGCTGGGATTACAGGCATGAGCCACTGCCCCCAGCCTGATTTTTGTTTTTAATAATAATTTTACTTCATAGAATACGCTGTATTTAAAAGCTTAGTCTGTCAACAAGTAGTAAGTTTTTATGTAGGGTACCTTTATTTTGGTAGAAGTCAAGGAGAATCCTGTTTTCCTTCCTCAGGAAATTTATATTCCTATTAAAACAATATATTCTTTGTACTTGAATTTATATTAAAAAACATTCACACATGGAGAGTACTGAAGGATCTGTGGGCATCTATGTGTGTGTGTGTGCGCGCGTGCGTGCTTATGTTTTGAGTTCTAGATTAAATACTGAATTGTCGGTCGGACGCGGTGACTCATGCATATAGTCCCAGCACTTTGGGAGGCCAACATGGGCGGATCACCTGAGGTCAGGAGTTTGAGACCAGCCTAACCAACATGGTGAAACCCCATCTCTACTAAAAATACAAAATTAGCCGGGCGTGATGGCACATGACTGTAATCCCAGCTACTCAGGAGGCTGAGGCAGGAGAATCACTTGAACCTGGGAGGCAGAGGTTGCTGTGAGCCAAGATCACGCCATTGTGCTCCAACCTGGGCAACAAGAGTGAAACTCCATCTTTTTTAAAATAATAAATCTTGAATTGTTTTCTAACAATTGAAATTATTTTTTCATTTGACATTGCATTGGAAACATTATTCCACATCAATGTAAATTTAAATATACATCGATATTCTTTTTTTCCAATTTTTATTTTATTATGTTTATTTTATTTTATCTTATTTTATTTTATTCAGCGGGTACATGTGCAGTTTTGTTACCTGGGTATGAGATTCTTAAAATAGAATTCAGTGTATATAATATAACCAACTCCGTAAAATTGGAAATTTAGATATTTATATTATAAGCAATGTTGGGTTAAGCTATGTTAATGGATCTTTGTCCACTTGCCTAATTATGTCCTTAGGATAAATCCTAATCAGTGGAATTATTGATTCAAAGACTATCATCGATTTTTTTTTTTTTGGGAGACAGAGTCTATCTCTGTCGCCCAGGCTGTAGTGCAGTGGTGCGATCTCGGCTCACTGCAGCCTCCACCTCCCGGGTTCAAGCGATTCTCCTGCCTCAAGCCTCCCAAGTAGATGGGATTACAGGCACCCGTGACCACGCCCAGCTAATTTTTTTTTTTTTATTTTTAGTAGAGACGGGTTTCACTGTGTTGGCCATGCTGGTCTCAAACTCCTGACCTCATGATCCGCCTGCCTCAGCCTCCCAAAGTGCTGGGATTACAAGCATGAGCCACTGTGCCTGGCCTATCATCTATTCTTAAAAGCTTTTGATACCTGTTGCCTAAATTGCCCTCCTGAAAAGTCACATCAATGTATGCTCCAACCAGCAGTGTTCAGGAGGATCCATTTCTCTACAACCTCACTGACACTGAGTATCAAAATTCAGAAAGGTTGAGTATACAGTACAGTCAACACTAGTATAGTCTTCATCTAGATTAATGAAATGTTACCTTTTTTAAATATTTTTTTTTTCTGGATTGTTTCAAGTAAAACATTATTTTTCTTTCTCTTTTTCTTCCTTTTCTTTCTTTTTTTTGAGATGGAGTTTCGCTCTTGTCTCCCAGGCTGGAGTGCAATGGCGTGATCTCAGCACACTGCACCCTCCGCCTCCTGGGTTCAAGCAATTCTCCTGTCTCAGCCTCTCAAGTGACTGGGATTATAGGCACATACCACCATGCCTGGCTAATTTTGTGTTTTTAGTAGAGAGGGGGTTTCACCATGTTGGCCTTGCTGGTCTCGAACTCCTGACCTCAGGTGATATGCCCACCTTGGCCTCCCAAAGTGCTGGGATTACAGGTGTGAGCCCCATGCCTGCCTTTTTTTTCTTTTTCTTTAAAAATTTTTTTGATACCAGTGTCACTCACCAATAAAAAATTTATTCTTTTTTTTTTGTTTTTTGAGACACAGTCTCAAGAGTGCAGTGGCGTGATCCTGGCTCCCTGCAGCCTCAACCTCCTGGGCTCAGGTGATCCTCTTGCTTTAGCTACCCAAGTATAGGCGTGTGCCACTGTCCCCAGCCAATTTTTTTTTTTTTTTTTTTTTTTTAAGAGATGGAGTTTTGCCATGTTGCCCAGACTGGTCTCTAATACCAGGGCTCAAGTGATCCACCCACCTTGGCATCCCAAAGTGCTGGGATTATAGGTGTGAGCCACCGTGCCCAGCCAAAAAGTTTATTGTTAATTTGATGTGTACTGTGGTCTTCGCCCTCATTTCAATAACCTATTGGGTGCTTGGGATTACTTGTACGTGTATCACATCCTACAGTTTTATTATAGCTAGTGATCAAGCTTTGGGCAAAGGAGAAATTCAGTTGTCAGTGGCATCACTGGAAATATTATGATTTGTGCTTAAACTTTTATCAGTGCATTCTTTTGATAAATAGAAATAGTAACAAAATATGAATTTTAAATGTGTGGGGAGATACATAAGGAGCATTGCTTATTTGTTCTTGAAAATAACAGTGATTCAAATATTTCATTCAGATTTACCTATGCCTAATGAAAAAAATGATGCAGAACTTGATTCTCCACCTTCAAAGAAAAAAAGATTAGGTTTTTTCCAGACTTACGATACAGAATATTTAAAAGTTGGTTTTATTATCTGTCCTGGATCAAAAGAAAGTTCACCAAGGCCACAGTGTGTCATTTGTGGAGAGATCTTATCCAGTGAAAACATGAAGCCAGCAAATCTTTCTCATCATTTGAAGACAAAACATTCAGAATTAGAAAACAAACCAGTAGATTTTTTTGAACAAAAATCTCTAGAAATGGAATGTCAAAATAGTTCTATAAAAAAGTGTTTACTAGTTGAAAAGTCACTTGTGAAAGCTTCTTATTTAATTGCTTTCCAAACTGCTGCAAGCAAGAAGCCATTCTCCATTGCTGAAGAATTAATTAAACCATATTTAGTAGAAATGTGTTCAGAAGTTTTGGGTTCAAGTGCTGGAGACAAAATGAAAACTATCCCACTTTCTAATGTTACAATTCAACACAGGATTGACGAACTATCTGCAGACATTGAAGACCAGCTGATTCAAAAGGTCAGAGAGTCAAAGTGGTTTGCCCTGCAGATAGATGAGTCATCAGAAATCTCAGATATCACACTTCTTTTGTGCTATATTCGTTTCATTGATTATGATTGTCGTGATGTAAAAGAAGAATTATTATTTTGCATTGAAATGCCTACTCGAATAACTGGTTTTGAAATATTTGAACTAATAAATAAATATATTGATAGTAAATCTCTGAATTGGAAACATTGTGTTGGTCTCTGTACCGATGGGGCTGCAAGCATGACTGGCAGGTATTCTGGTTTAAAAGCAAAAATTCAAGAAGTTGCCATGAATACAGCAGCATTTACACATTGTTTTATTCACCGTGAACGTTTAGTGGCAGAAAAGTTGTCTCCATGTTTACATAAAATTCTTTTGCAGTCAGCACAAATTCTAAGTTTTATAAAGAGCAATGCATTGAATTCACGTATGTTAACAATTTTGTGTGAAGAGATGGGATCTGAGCATGTGAGTTTACCGCTTCATGCTGAAGTACGTTGGATATCAAGAGGGAGAATGTTAAAAAGATTATTTGAATTACGACATGAGATTGAAATATTTTTAAGTCAAAAGCATTCAGATTTGACCAAGTATTTTCATGATGAGGAATGGGTTGCAAAGCTGGCCTACTTATCAGATATATTTTCACTTATAAATGAATTAAATTTAAGTCTCCAAGGAACTTTGACTACTTTCTTCAATTTGTGTAATAAAATTGATGTATTTAAGAGAAAGTTAAAAATGTGGTTGAAGCGCACACAAGAGAATGACTATGACATGTTCCCTTCATTTTCTGAATTCTCAAATTCATCAGGCTTAAATATGACAGAGATCACAAGGATTATTTTTGAGCACCTGGAAGGACTTTCTCAAGTGTTCAGTGACTGTTTTCCACCAGAACAAGACTTGCGTTCAGGAAATTTGTGGATAATTAACCCTTTTATGAATCACCAAAATAATAATCTCACCGACTTCGAAGAAGAAAAGCTAACACAGCTATCTTCAGATTTAGGATTACAATCAGTATTTAAATCAGTGTCTGTAACTCAGTTTTGGATAAATGCAAAGACAAGTTACCCAGAACTCCATGAAAGGGCAATGAAATTTTTATTACCCTTTTCAACTGTTTATTTATGTGATGCTGCCTTTTCAGCTTTGACTGAGTCAAAACAAAGAAATCTGTTGGTTTCTGGCCCTGCCCTAAGACTTGCAGTCACATCTTTAATTCCAAGGATAGAAAAATTAATGAAGGAAAAAGAGTAGCAATATGCACATTGCTTAATAGCGAAGTCAATAATCTCGTGTTTTGTATAAGTATCCTAAAAGATAATTTCCTAATGTGGATTTGTGTTTTCAGTGATTAAATGTTTTAATAATTTTTCCCTTTTTGTTGAGGAATTTAATAATTATGATTTTTATAAGTAATTATGTATAATTATAATCCAGGGTAGAAAATTTAGTTATTTCATTAAATTTGGACTAGTGACAAAGACTGAAGGTAATGAGAGGCCCAGTTTATAATGTAACAGCACAACCTGAATGTTGAAACAGCTTGGCCTTTAGAAGCGAGTGGAACATTTCAGTCTTCCAGCCAACCAGCTACTTACCCCAGCAAGGTTGTGAGTAGGTGGAAAAGATGGATCTTTTTTTTTTTTTCTTTTTTTTTGAGATGGAGTTTTGCTCTTGTTGCCCAGGCTGGAGTGTAATGGCATGATCTCGGCTCACTGGAACCTCTGCCTTCTGGGTTCAAACAATTCTCCTGCCTTGGCCTTCTGGGTAGCTGGGGTTACAAGGCATGTGCCATTACACCTGTCTGTTGTATTTTTCTAGTAGAGATGGGGTTTTACCATGTTGGTCAGGCTGGTCTCGAACTCCTGACCTCAAGTGATCCACCTGCCTCGGCCTCCCAAAGTGCTGGGATTACAAGTATGAGCCACTATGCCCAGCTGGAAAAAGACAGATCTAAGCAGCTTGGGTAACTATAAATGGAAGCAGTAGGGGGGTTTGAGACCCCTGCTTGGGGGCTTTCTGGCCTAATATACCAGAGCTTAGCAAACTTTTAAAATAAAGAGCCAGATAGTAAATATTTTCAGCTTTGCAGGCCATACTGTCACAGCTACTCAATTCTGCAGTTGCAGTGCAAAAGCAGCCACAGACAATATGCAGATGAGTGTGGCTGTGTTTAAATAAAACTTATTCGTGAGCACTGAAATAGGAATTTCATATAATTTTCCTATGTCACACAAGCTTCTTTAAAAAGTTTTTATCATAAAAATGTAAACAAACATTATTAGCTTGGGGGAAGGGGAGAAGCATGGAAAAAAATCAGACAGCTGGGCAAATTTGGCCCATGGTTTGCCCATCCCAGCTTTAGACAGATTTCCAGGTAAGAGCAAATGGGCCAGGAGTGGACTGTAGGGCTTGGTTCAGTGAAAGTCTCTCTATCCATGGCTGCAAGTATCTGAATTTTCAAACACCTTTCACATTTCAGCCTCAGCTGAGATAAATTAGAGGGAAAAGACACCTCAGGCAAAGATAGAAAAGAGACTTATTTAATAATTAATGGTTTTTGATTTATTATAATTTTATAAATTAATTTACTAATTTACAAATAACTTTCTGAGCTCTTACATGTGCAGGCACTGTGCTAGGCCTGTTACAAACTCTGGAGAACTGAGTTTTCCCCGTATACAGATGCAGATACCGAGACCCTTTGGGGTCGGGTGACAGCTCAGATCCCACAGCTACTATGGCACAGGCAGGAACGAAGCCCCGGGGTCTTTTGATGGTAGCTGAGCCGCACCCAGACACCCATGCATGTCTGCCAGCACTCCGTACTGGCTGGGAAACACTCCCTGAATCCAAAGGTGTCGGTTTAGTCAGTTACGAGCCAGTGGTCCTCAAGTGTCCCCACCTGTAGGATGGGGGCGCCCTGCTCCAGTGCTGCAGCCTCGCGACCCCCTGGAGGGTGGGGGATGGTAGCTCAGGCGACTCTTCCGGCCGCCCCAGGGAGGGAGGAAATGAGCCGGCGGCAGAGGCGGGTTTTCGGCGGGGCCAACCCACGGTGCGGGGAGCGCGGCCATGGAGCTTCTGCTGTCGGTGCTGCGTGTACTGCTGGGCGGCTTCTTCGCGCTCGTGGGGTTGGCCAAGCTCTCGGAGATCTCGGCTCCAGTTTCGGAGCGGATGGTGAGCGGCGCGGGCGGGCGGGCGGCCGGGGATCGGGCCCGCGGAGGCGTGTGCTCCGCCCCGCCGCTCCCGCCGGCCCGGCAGGCTGCCTTCGGGCTTCCGAGGCTCAGCTGGAGATGGGGGAAAGCGCCTGGCTTTCGACTGAGGCGCAGGTCCTTCCTGGGGAGTTCCTCGAGTTCTCTGGATCTTCCCTAGACGGAAGGGGACAGAACCTCCCCTTCCTGCTGAGCATTGGTGGCCCCAGGCAAATCTACAGCCTTAGGAGGACCCTCCTCCCCACTTCCCGGACCCTGGGAGAGGATGATGCAGCGGGAAAATGAGCTCACTCCGCGCTGTCTTCCCCTTTTCGCCGTTTGCTTCAGTTTTCGGGAGGTTCGTGGGGTTGGGGTGTAGTAATCCTGGCTTTGCAGGGAAGGAAGCCCGCCCTGAAGGGCGAGTATATCTGCTAAAGGTTGCACATCTAGTCAGGAAGCAGAACACAAACTAGTCACTCCTAACTCGGAACCCAGAAAGGGAAGCCTCTCCTGGAAGCCTGAGAGGGAGGCCCTGAAGTCGTCTTTCAGCCTTCTGTCTAGTTCCAGACTCACGGGAAAGCTTTCATTTCCTGTTCACCAATCTCCCCAGTCCCTCAAAAGAGCTAGACTTGTAGACCCCTGCTGGCATCTCTCTCCAAGGCCTGGATACATCCCCAGAGACGATAGCTTAAGAGCTGCTGCCCAGCAGAGCTGAGGAGGGGAGGTAGAGCTGAGGAGTGGGAACAGGAAAAAGTAACCCCGAAAGTAAGGGTGAAGTTGCCATTTGGCTCAGGGGTGGACCTGCCTTGACAAGAAGAGTCACTTTGAGCCCACCTAACTCCTCCCCACCTCCAAATATTCCGTGTACAACAGCCTTAAGAGAAACCAGGCCAGGCACAAAGAAACAAACTGTGGCATTTCCCAGGCCTTGGCACTAGGGAGCCAAGCCCAGCCCCCTCCTCCTGGGATTTGGCCTGGGTTGTAATCTCTCGAGAGGTCTAGTGAGAAAATCTCTCTCTCTACCACTTGGAACATGGAGCCTGTTTCCTGATTCCAAAGCTCAGCGCCACAGGGCAGCCCTCTCCCCTCCAGGCTGACCTCAGGCCTGGACCTGACCTACAGTAGTAGTTCTTTTCTCTGGGGAGTTGAGGGCACAGGCATAGATATGCCATGGAGCATCTGGGGAGCTCATCCTTGGTGAGCATGAGGCTGACAGGCATTCCTTGCCACCCCTAGAACGCCCTGTTCGTGCAGTTTGCTGAGGTGTTCCCGCTGAAGGTATTTGGCTACCAGCCAGATCCCCTGAACTACCAAATAGCTGTGGGCTTTCTGGAACTGCTGGCTGGGCTGCTGCTGGCCATGGGCCCACCGATGCTGCAAGAGATCAGTAACTTGTTCTTGATTCTGCTCATGATGGGTAAGGGGGCCAACCGGCCTGAGAAAATGGGGTTTTCTGGGGGAGGATGATGGAAAGACCTGGCTGTTGCCCCTTACTGTTGCCACCCTTCTTTTTTCTCTGGGATCAAGAGCACTTCCTGCTGTACTACAGTTTCCATGGTCTTCAAACTAGCACAGGTACTTTTTAAACTTAATATGCTAGAACATTATCACATGTTAAGTGTACCTTCTACCTCCTCAATTCTAATGGCTGCATGGTATTCCCTTGTGAAGATGTATTGCAAGTTCAGTGCCTCTGCTCCTTCCTCCACACACCCACTTCTGGGATGAGGGGATGGAGGAGCAGCTGCCATTTGATGTATGTGTCTGGCAGATTGGTGTAGAGAGCAGGGAAGCTGGAGAACCTTGAACAGGAAGGCAGAGAATTTCCCGAGGGAGTCCCCCCCGCCGCCACCAGTAGCTCTGCCCACAGGAACTGCTGATGTACAAAGACAGCTGTTGCTTCAAAGGCCAGATATCTTCAGGCTCTTCTATATGCCCTGGCATCTGTTACCATTGCTGCCACCACTACCAGGCTTGCTTCCATCTCTGGAGCTTCTCTCATTTTCAGATCTTTCCCATACTTCCAACCAGCAGCCGCTAGGCTAGTCCTTCCCTCCATCTTAATCTTAGTAGATGTAGGATTAAGAAAGGAGAAGGGGCCAGACACGGTTGCTCACGCCTGTAATTCCAGCACTTTGGGAGGCCGAGGTGGGCGGATCACAAGGTCAGGAGTTCGAGACCAGCCTGACCAACATGGTGAAACCCCCGTCCCTACTAAACAAGCATTAGCCGGGTGTGGTGGTGGGCGCCTGTAATCCCAGCTACTCAAGAGGCTGAGGCAGGAGAATCACTTGAAGCCAGTACCCAGAACCCAGTAGCCCAGCTACTCAGGAGGCTGGCAGGAGATCATGCTATTGCACTCCAGCCTGGGTGACATAGCAAAACTCTGCCTTAAAAAAGAAAAAGAGAGAAAGGAAAGAAAGAGAAAAGAAAGAAAAAAAGAAAGAGGAAAGAAAGAAGGATCAGGGAGATTTTTTTCCTAAAATCTATCCACTCTAGCCACTGCCCTATTTTGCTGGGTCATTTCTGTTTCTTTCTTGTCCTCCGAGAGGGGCAACTGTTGCCACTGCTATTGTTCAAGAGGCTTCTAATTTCCTGGTCCTGCTTTCTCCAGGAGGCTAGAGATGAATGCAGTTAGTTTTGGTAATGCACATTGGGAGTGGTGAGGGTGTTTAATGGGAGGGCTTGGGCTGGAGTGGATCAGCTTAAACTGGAGAGCCCTGAGCTCCTGGATCTCCTGGGTTCTCCCAAGGAGCCTCAGGGACCTCACTTTCCATTCCAGGGGCTATCTTCACCTTGGCAGCTCTAAAAGAGTCACTAAGCACCTGTATCCCGGCCATCGTCTGCCTGGGGTTCCTGCTGCTGCTGAATGTCGGCCAGCTCTTAGCCCAGACTAAGAAGGTGGTCAGACCCACTAGGAAGAAGACTCTAAGTACATTCAAGGAATCCTGGAAGTAGAGCATCTCTGCCTCTTTATGCCGTGCAGCTGTCACAGCAGAAATATGGTAGAACACAGAGTCTGTCATCTTGTTACCAGTATAATATCCAGGGTCAGCCAGTGTTGAAAGAGACATTTTGCCTACCTGGCCCTACTTTCTCTTTTTAGCTTTACTACTCTTTTGTGAGGAGTACATGTTATGCATATTAACATTCCTCATGTCATACGAAAATACAAAATAAGCAGAAAAGAAATTTAAATCAACCAAAATTCTGATGCCCCAAATAACCACTTATAATGCCTTGGTGTTAGTATACCTCTGAACTTTTTTCTGTGCCTTTAAGCAGATACATATTTTTTTAAATGAAAATAAAACCATATATCCTATTTTATTCCCTCCTTTTAAAACCTTATAAACTATAACACTGTTTCTTGTCTCTTTTGCCTCATTGCTGTTAATGGCTGCATAGTGTTCCATTGTAAGGATGTACTATAATGTATTTCACCCCCCACGAGGAACATTTGGGTTTTTCTCAATTTTTTGCTATTGTAAGCCTCACAGTAAATCTCTTTTGCATACTTATTTTCTTCCCCTAGAAGTAAGGGTGCTGGTTCAAAACACATGCATATTTTTAAGGCTTTTAATACATATTTAAAATGTACAAGTTCTGTATGGCAGAACTTTAAGTACTTGCTTCTGCCTATGCCCTTTGAGCCACATTAGAGATTCCCTCCCACTCCTTTTTTTCTCTGACATATTAGATTTGCAGAGCTAGCAGGTTGGCATTGAGTCATTTGACAGGACCTGAAATCAAGCTCTGGTGGTGATGTGTGGCACCCAGTCCAGTGTTCCTTGACACCTACATGGAGGTGAGGGGCAGCCAACTCCGTGAAATGCTGAGTGGTACAGCAGGGCCCAAAGCCTGGGAGGAATCCCAGAGGTCCTTGGGGGTAGGAAGGGTGCATATGTGTGACAGTTCTTGGGGAAAAAGTGGACAACACGTTAGGGCATCTGCTATTATGTCACCACCATCTTTATCTTAGCTAGGCAGGGCTGTGGGCTTTTGGGAAGTGATGTACCTCCCATGAGGGATCATAGTGAGAAACAGTTCACTTATGCAAATATTCTAGCTATCAGCCTACAGATTGCTTTGAGGGTGTAAAAGAAGTCTCTATTATTCCATTTCATGTTCACTACAAAATGCTAATTCCCATTCTGACTAGTGAACCTCAGGCAAGGTGACGCTCTCAGTTGGATTTTTTTTATTCTTGAGTCCGAAAACATGGTGGTGCAGTCTGCCTATAGTAAGGATAGATAGATTACGCTAAATAAATGGTAATGTCAAAACAATAAGGAAACCTTTTCTCTCATGTAAGAGGTTCAGAGATAACCCCTTCAGTTTCAATGTTGGTTAATTTGCCTAATGATGGCATCAAGAATCAACATTCTTTAAACTTTCTGCTCTGCTGCTGTCAGTGTATTGGCTGTTGCCCTAAGAGTTGCAAAATAGCTGCAGCAGCTCCAGATAGTACATTTGCTATAATACTGAAAGGTGAAAAGAGAGGAAGGGTGCTTTAGAAGACCCTAGATTTTCCCGTAGATTTCACTGGGCAGAACTATGTCCCATTTCCATTCCTAATCACTGGCAGGAGAATGGAATTCCCATAATGGACTTACACTAGTTAAGATTTACCCACACTGGTCAGCAAGGAAGAAGAGGAAGTAGACAATGGTTTCTGTCACTTACTAGCTTATTTGAAAACTGAATAATGACAGTAACTATTTCATAGCCCGGCACATAGTAAATGTTGAGTAAATGCTAGCCATTATTAAATATTGATTTGTTTTACAGTTGAGAAAATGCATCTGGAAAGCTTAAGTGCCTTTATATGAGACCTGGAACTAGAACTAAGGCCTAATTGATTCCAGAACCCAAACTTTTCACTGCACCAGCTGCCAAAGCTGAAAATGGACAGGCATGGCAGCCCTGCTGTCTTCAATCTGAGGGTAGATGGGATGACCTGTCTGGTGTGATGAAATCTGTCCTGCTTTCCAGCATTTCCCCTCTGATTGGAATTTTTTTTATTTTTTTATATTATTATTATTATTTTTTTTTTGAGGTGGAGTTTCACCATGTTGGCCAGGCTGATCTCGAACTCTTGACCTCAGGTGATCTGCCTGCCTTGGCCTCCCAAAGTGCTGGGGTTATAGGCATTAGCCACTGTGCCCATCTTGCTTGGAAATTTTGAAGCCCAAGAAAGTAAAGCCTGGAGCCCCAAGGATCCTGGCCTTATACTTTCTCCACCCCTTCCAGGATGCCACTGCCAGCCCGTCTCCTGCCAGGACGGACTTTGAGTAAAACCTCTCGCAGCTAGCATTAGATTGAGGGCTCCTGTTTACCAAGTCTGGATCTGTAGGCTGATAAGCAGCTACTGGGGCCCCCAAGCTTGGCTGTAGGACTGCGCAGCAGCTGCAGGAAAGTCAGGGTGCTAGAGGAGTAGGCTGGGCAGCTGGTGTGTACCAGCAGTTGGGACTGACAGCAGCAGGAGGATCTTGAGCCTAAGCGGTGCCTCCTTAGCAGCCCAGGGAGAAGCCGGGCCTCAGGAAATGTGCCCCCCAAACTACAGCCTAAATCTAGGTCATCTCAGCACGATGATGTTCAGCTGCCTGCCCTTCCTAATGCATTTGTATCTCCCTCCCTGTGCTGAAGGCTCTCTTGTCCTCCGATGACACTCCCTTCCCTTGGGGCCCTGACTGCAGCCCCAGAAACCTAGCTCACAGGTGCCACAGGTGGGCTCCAGCCCTTCCAGCTGTCAGACCCATTCTTCATGTCGTTTCTTGGGATTAGCTGGCCGATGGGAGGGTCTGAGATGTGTGGTTGGGAGGGGATTCTGCCCTGTCTCAGATCCTTAAAGTCAGGACCCCAGAGAGAACTCCAGCAGCCATTATAGCAAGAGGTAAGAAAGGAACAATCTGGTAGGATGGCAGGGGATGGGTCAGGGTAGGGCTACAGGCATGGAGAACAGAACAGAGGAAGTGGGGAAAGGAAATACAGTTACCCGGGGTCTCAGAAAGGATTGGAGCCTGAGATGCTCAAAGGCAAAAGTCCAGATTTTGGAAGAACGGAGTTTTAGGACATCCTAGGAGTGTGTAAGTGTGTCACAAATAGTAACAGGACATTGATTTGTACACTTACCTCCCTTGGGAAGAGGATAGGAATATGCCCAGATGTTTTTGTGTTGTTTTGTGTGCCTGGGGTGTCTATGTCTCTGACACTCTGTGTGTGCCTGTGTGAGTGTACACATTTATCTATGTGCTGCCTAGAAGGGAAGGGAGCTAACAGTAATGAAGTATCTCCCTAATGTCAGCCACAGGGCTCAGTTTTACTTATGTTTTCTCATAATCCTCCCAACAACCCTGTGAGGTAGGTATTTTAATCTCCATTTTACTGCAGCAAAGACAGGCTCAGTGAAGCTGAGTAGTTTGCCCAAGGTCACATGGCAAATTGATGTGTATATCTAGAATCTGCCTGATTGCTGGGCCTGTGCACTTTTTGCTTTTCTGTCCAGAGGTCTGAGTCTGACCCAGGACTTCTTTGTGGTCAAAAAGTGAGGGGGGAGGAAAAAGGATGGAAGGCTTCAGAGTGGCAAAAGCTTTTCAGCCCAGCCAAGGGTGCTCCAGGCAAGTGCTGAGGTACCTCCCTGGGAGAGGACCTTCACCAAGGCAAGTCCGAGGTCACTGTGCATAGGCCTATCCTATGGGTCACTGCACCACAAGCCCATTCCTCCATCCATGCTTCTCATCTGGGTGGCACAGGGACGAGGGAGTTGGGTCTTTTTCTGGACAGGCCTCTATGTTTCAACCTGTTTCTCCAGTACTCCCTGTTGGCTCAGCCCTATGTGGGTTTACTGCACAGGTCTGTGCCCCAACATGTATGAACCATACTCTATCTGTGAGGGGCACCTCTACCCTCTCAGTCACCAAGGTTGGAAATTTCCAAGTTATCTAGGACTCCTGCCTCTTCCTCGCTTCCCACAGCTTGTCACCAAAAACTCCGGAGTCCATCCCCTCTCAGCAGCTGCTGGCCAGGTTCGGTCCTCATTCCCTCTCACATGGACTCTGCCTCTAGTGCCCCCTCCCAGCAAGGGCTGAAGAAGAGGAGATTGGGGTAGGAGAAGGTGGAATGGGGGTTGCCTTTGTGGCTAGCCGCCGCAGTAACCTTTCCTCTGCCACATCAAGGTCAGAGATGAACAGCAGTGTTGGGGACCTGGGTGTTGGCGGCTGCAGCCTCTGGGATGACCCTGCTCGTTTCATCGTGGTGCCCGCGGCCTATGCCTTGGCGCTGGGCCTGGGGCTGCCAGCCAATGTGGCTGCCCTGGCAGTGTTCATCCGCAGCGGCGGGCGCCTGGGCCAGGCCCTGCTTCTCTACCTGTTCAACCTGGCTCTGGCTGATGAGCTCTTCACGCTCACGCTGCAGCCGTGGCTCATCTACTACCTGGGCCTGGCCCGGAGGCCGCCTGCCGCGCGGCTGGAGCCGCCTACTACGTGTCCACCTACTACTTGTCCACCTACTACGTGTCCACCTACGCGGTGGTCTTCGCCGCGCTCATCAGCGTGTGCCGCTGTTGCTCCGTACGCGGCCCCGGGCCCGGGGCGGCTGCCTGCCTGGCCTGCGCCGCCGGCGCCCCGCGCGCACTGCGCGCCTTCGCCTGGTTGGCGGGCCTGGCCCCTCCCTGCCAGGAGCACCGCTGGGCAAGCTCGGGGCTGGCCTCCGTCACGGTGGCCTTCTTCGCGGCCGCCTTCCTGCTGGTGCTCGCGGCCTACGTGAGCCTGGCGCGGGCGCTCCAGGCGCCCTCGGGCCCGGGCCCTGCTAGCGCCGGCGCGCATCCGCGCGCGGCCAAGACCATGGTCCTGGGGCTCCTGCTGGTCTTCGCCCTCAGTCTGGCGCCCTACCACCTGCTGCTGGCGCCCAGGGTGGCCGGGCGGGACAGCGACGGAGACCGGTGTCGCGCCGCCTCCACGCTTGACAATCCTGCACACCCTCAGCCTGGCGCTGCTGAGCCTCAACAGCTGCCTGGACCCACTCATCTGATGCTTCTTCGTGCGCCGCTTCCGCCAGGACTGCTGCTGGGCACTGAGCTGCCGCCCGGCGCACGGGGCCTCCTTGGCCTCCTCCTAGAGAGTCTCCTGGCCTCCCCGCCTGTCTCACCCCCCTGCCACCCTCCCAGGGGCATCCAGGGTGGAGAAAGTTCTTTGGAAAGACCTAGATTCTGATCCTGACGCAACCACATACTACCCTGGTAGCTGTGAACCTCCGGGCTCATCTGTACCAAGGGCATAGAACATTTTTTTGTAACCTGAATGTTCCCTGGATGTTGCCAGCTTTTGGATACAAATAATATACCATTGTGTTTTTTTAAACCTCTTGGGATAAAAGCCAAAGTCCTTATCATGGCCTACAAGGCCCTGTCTGATTCGACTCCCCCTTCTCTCCAGACCTTATCCCACCACCCCTGCGTCTCCCTGCAGGCAGTCACCACCTTCTCAGGCCCGGGAAAATGCCAGTCTCCTACCCTTCACGCCCTTTGCACCTGACTTGGCCAGGGATGATCTCTGTTACTCTCTTTCACTAAGTTAGTTATTCTTCACCCTCACTTCCTCTAAAGTAACTCCTTATAGGAAAGCCTTTCTTGGCTGGCAACACACACACACACACACACACACACACGACTGAATCAGATCGGATTGCTCTTTGATAGCTCTTTTCATAATTGTAATCAAGCAATTAATTGGGTCATGCTTGTTATTTTCTTTCTCTCTTGCCAGAATGTATTCATGCTGACCCATAAGAAATTACCATTTTTATAAGTCCCCAAAAGTTGAATATTGGAAATTTTATTTCCACCCAGTTCAACTTAATAAATTCCGTGTTTACCTTGCTCACTGCTGTATCTCCTGTGGTTGGTACTGTGCCTTGCATATAATAAGAGCTCAGTGTATCAGATGAGTGAGTGAAACCTGAATATCATTAATTTGAATTGCTTAAGTACTCACTCAGACATTCCAGTCTCTGATAGCTTTTCCTCAAGTGTTTCTGAGATTCTCCAAGCTTGTCTTACCCACCCCCACTGTACATTCGTAGCCCAGTTCTGATGTCTGCCTCCTTCTGCTGTTGCTGGATACTTGCAGTTCTGCCATCACTTCCAGTGTACCAAGACTTGGTGGTAAGTAAGCTGGAGATCCAGCCTGCTGGAGATCCAATGCCTGCTGCCTCCAGACTCTTCCATGAGCGCCAGTCTCTGCCAGGGGCTCCAGCTACCAGTGCTTACCCTTCTGTTCTTTGACAACTCCACAGTCTGCTGCTAATGGGAAAGGGCACCACTCTCCTCAGCCACATTATTGGGGCCCCACAGCAAGACCGCTTGGGTCTCAAGGAAGTCGAGCTTGATGAGTGAGAGCAAACCCTCTTCATCTGGCCATGTCAGCTGGTCAGGAAGCGTCCATCAATCAGCTACCATGGCTTACCTGCCTTTAGGTCCTGTTGCTGAGTTTGACGTCTAAGGATACATTTGGTAAATTCCTTTTTTTCTTGACGAATTACCTCTTTTTGGTCCCTAATTCCTTCTTTAACTTTTTTCTTTTCTATTTTAAAAGTAATATAGGTTCATACAAGTAAATTCAAAGCAGTAAAGAAAAATGTAAGATAGGAAGTACTAGCCAGGGCAACATGGCAAAACCCTGTCTCTACAAAAAATACAAAAAGTAGCCGAGCATGGTCCTAGCTACTCGGAGACTGAAGTGAAAGGCTTGCTTGAGCCCAGGAGGTCAAGGCTGCAGTGAGCCATGATGGAGCCACTGCACTCCAGCCTTGGAGACGGAGGAGACCCTGTCTCAAAAAACAATTAAAAAGAAAGTAAGAGTCACCTAGTGATAGCCACTATTATATATGCAATTATAAATATACACAATATTCATTTGTGTGTCTTTCCAGATATTTTCTATTCCACTGTAAGTCCATATGTAGTCAGTTTTCTTTAAAAACCTGCAAATGGGATAGTATTGCAAGGTTCTTCTGCAATTTACTCTTCTCATTTTTATCTTATATATTGTTCTGTATTAGCACATATAGATTCATCTCATTTTTTCAATAGATGCAGAGTATTTTACTCAGTTAGTCCCCTACTGATGGGCATTTGTTTCCATTATTTTACTGTTATAAACAATACTTCAGTGAATGTTCTTGTTCACAAATGTTTGCGTACTTGTAAATCTGTAGAATAAATTCCTGGCAGTGAAACTGCTGTCAAAGAGTATCTGTGTGCAAATGTTTAATGACAGCAAATTGCCTTCAAGAACGCTGCACCAGGCTGGGCACAGTGGCTCACGCCTGTAATCCCAGCACTTTGGGAGGCCGAGGGGGGTAGATTATGAGGTCAGGAGTTCGAGATCAGCCTGGCCAAGATGGTAAAACCCCATCTCTACTAAAAATATGAAAAGTTACCTGAGCATGGTGGCAGGAACCTGTAATCCTAGCTACTCGGGAAGCTGGGGTCACTTGAACCCAGGAGGCGGAGGTTGCAGTGAACTGAGATCGCGCCACTGCACTCTAGCCCGGGTGACAGAGCAAGACTCCATCTCAAAACAAACAAACAAACAAAAAAACAAATAAAAAACAACACTGCACCAAATTATACACTGATCAAAAGCGTGTAATGGTCCCTCACCAGCACTGGGCATTATCACCTGCCCCTTCTTGAGTCTGGACTTCTGTTGGTGCCCTAGTTCCTCTAGATGTGTTTGAATAAAGCTGCATTCTAATTGTGAGCATGGTCAATTTGTTTCTTTTTCCTAGAAGATTTCTCAGTCTCCTCCATAGCTATTTGAAACCTGACTGGGTCAAACCAAGATCTCATACCAGCCAAATATTAGCTGTCTTGCTTGTTGAAGGGATTAAATGAAAACCCAAATGCAAACTGGTAGGTCCTTAATAATTAATTCCCTCCCCTTCATTGGGAATTAGGCTGGCTCATGCCATGCAGCACTGACCAACATCTCAGCCCAAGGCCAGGAGGCAGCCTGGGCCCACATCATGAATTCATTTGCTATGGTGGAATGAGTCGCTCAGCCCCAGGGGCCATACAAGGTTGGGTCTTTGAGAAATAACTTGGCATCCACACTAGAGCCAGCTGAATCTCCTGAGGCGGAATTTGATTCTGCCCAAATAAAAAAATAATTCCCTATGGCCACATCCATCTCTGCAGTCTTGTACTATCATGCTTTTGATGTGACTTTTCCCCTAGTAGTCAGTTTCCTTCGGGAAATGTCTAACTTAGTCTTTTGTGTCTGACCTGGGGAAAAAGAAAAGCCTGAGAGTCTATTGCTTCTGGCAGGTCAGACGCGATGGAAATAAGCCTCTGTCTAGAGTGACAGTGTGTAGGGATCCTCTCCTCCCTCTGGGTTGACTCAGGGAAGGAGGAACCTTGGGTGAGGACCTAAAGGTGAAGAACCCGAGGAATGAGAGAGAACAGACTGCCTTGCACTGGCAGTCCTTTTGGACTCTCGGTCTTTATACTTATTTCAAACCATCACGAATTTGACCTAAGATCCTTCCTCAATCTAGAAAGGAAGAGAATGGAGTCCAGGTTGTTCAGGTTGGTTGGAGAAGGGAGCTCCCTTCCTCTCGGAAAGAAAAGAAAGGAGCTTGACTAGATAGATGCTGGACACCCACTTTCTCCAAGGATTCAGGGAAAACTCATCTGCAGCTGTTCTCGGTAGCTACCAATTAGTCTGCCCCAGACCCCCACAGTCCTGCAGGACCAGAAACATCCTATCCCTGCTCCTACAGAAACATCCTATCTCTGCTCCTACCCACCCAGGCCACACCCTGTGGCTGTGAAGTGCAGACATGGTCGAGGGAAGCTGCTCCCAGCACACAAAGAACAAAATTCCCTTTCTCTACTGGACTCTACTCTTTCCCTCAGCTCAATTACAGTCCGGGTCTCTGAACTCAGCCCATCCGGGTTCTTGACCTTGGCCAGGATTGGCCCAGGTCCTTGGCTGTGCACACACCCACCTGGGCCCTTCCACTAGGGCCCTTCCTCTGTGACCCTGTCTGCTCCTGCTGGGGCCCTCACTTCCAGTCCCTGTGCCACCTGCTCCCCGGGCCTCTGTAGGGAAGCCTGTCAGATTCAAGCTTGATCTCTGTCTTGGGGCTCAAGGCATTTTCTGCATCTGATTCTTTGCCTTGACATCTGTGCCCTTCTTCTCTGGCCGTAGGAGGAGGGTAGTGTTTGCCCCTCTGGGTCCTGCAGATCTCCCTTGAGCTGCAGCTGTCCTTTGCTGACCTTGAAACCACCTCTTTGAACTATATTCCAGCTTCAGGGACAGCAGCCTCCTTTCTTGATCAACCATTCCTAGGCCTCTCTTGGGCCCGCCCTTTCTTGCCTTTGGTGTGGCACATGCCAGTCACTTAGCCCTGACGGGGAATTATTGTCATTAAATCAGGCTTCCTCACGCCTTATTCTTAGTGCTCACCAGCTTACTTCTGAAATGTATTTGTGGTTGGGATGCTGGGCTCATGTTGGTCCCTAGCATCTGTGGCAAGAGTATGAATGGTGGCCCACATACTCTATGTCTATATATTTAAAAATTATAAATCAAGCTCATACATTGCTGAATAAAATGCATTTCATCCTTCTGCATTGACAAATCTACCTTTGTAATGACAAAATAGAAAAATATGTGGGAAGCTGTGGGTTTCGGGACTGAAAGTAAGAAAATTATCAAAGATGACTGCATTCAGTTTTACATATTGTGTTTAAACATTGCATTTGGGTCATGTATGATACATGATTATCACAGAAAATATAAAATATTTGAATTTCATCATATAAATTACTATCATTCATAATGTGTTTTTCTTTTTTTTACTATTTCTTCAAGCCATAGTTATATTCATACAGTATTTCTTAACTTATTTTTTTCAAAATCTTCAATGATGGTCTATTTAAAAAACAGAAATTCACTATTATATTATGACAGTTTGTTGTTAAACTTGTTCAAATTTCTCTTCAATCAATTAATACCTCAATCTGTAACAGTCAAAAAATAGTCTCGCCGGGCGCGGTGGCTCAAGCCTGTAATCCCAGCACTTTGGGAGGCCGAGACGGGCGGATCACGAGGTCAGGAGATCAAGACCATCCTGGCTAACACGGTGAAACCCCGTCTCTACTAAAAATACAAAAAACTAGCCGGGCGAGGTGGCGGGCGCCTGTAGTCCCAGCTACTCGGGAGGCTGAGGCAGGAGAATGGCGTAAACCCAGGAGGCGGAGCTTGCAGTGAGCTGAGATCTGGCCACTGCACTCCAGCCTGGGCGACAGAGCGAGACTCCGCCTCAAAAAAAAAAAAAAAAAAAAAAAATAGTCTCTGTAGAAATTAGTTTTGAGATTATTTGACTGTGAACTTAGTCACTGTCATGCACATATTTTCCTTTCATTGTCCTAATTGCCTTATATTTCATTGAAATTTCACTTTGGTTGTATATTTCATATGCAGTTTTCTTCCAAACTAGGAAAACCATGTTCTAATACCTACAGAAATATTTTTTAATTTTAAAAGTAAAGTGGTTAAACTTAGTTATCTAAGTCTGTTTGTGTTACTGTAAAGGAATATCTGAGACTGAGTGATTTACAAAGAAAAAAGGCTTATCTGGGTTGTGATTCTGCTGCCTAGAAGGTTCAAGATAGGGCATCTGCTGAAAGCCTCAGGCTGCTTCCACTCATGGCCACAGGTGAAGGGGAGCTGGCTGTGCAGATATCCCATGGTGAGAGGAGAAGCAAGAGAGAAGCAGGGAGGTGCCAGGCTCATTGTAATGAGCAGTTGCAGGAGCTAACAGAGAACTCATAATTGCAAGGACAGCACCAAGCCATTCATGAGGGATTTGCCCCCGTGATCCAGACACCTTCCATTAGGCCCCACCTCCAACACTAGGGATCAAATTTCAACAGGAGGCTTAGGGGACAAGCATCCAAATGACAGCATTAGTCAATTGTTTACATAAGCTTTTACAACATTTTAAATAGCAAACAATAGTGCAAATCAACTAACAATAATACATCTCTAAAATTAATGTTTTTCCACCAAAGACCATAATTTGTTATCTGAGAATGTTGGTTGTCTCATTTAACTTTTTCAGTACACCTCATATCTTAAATAAATTCAATTTAATTTATTTAGCAGCATTTAGCTGGGATTGCCATAATGCGTCTGAGAGTAGTTCAGAGGTCAGATTTGATGTGTTTCATCAATATGTTCCGTCTTTGGGTATATCCAGAAAATATTGTGTGAAATCTGAATTACACCCAAAAATGTCATTGGTATCAGCACAGTTGAAACTGTCTTCATGGCCAAAGAATACTTCTAGAATTTTGGCCGAAATTTTGCCTTGTATACCTTTCTTTGTTAGTCATATTAGCATCATGACTGTAGTCTTGTCATTGGCAATCCTTTAAATCATTGCTGACAATTGAAAGCTGGGTTTTTGTGTGTGTGTGTGTGTGTGTGTGTGTGTGTGTGTGTTTTTCAGTTCCTCTTTCAAATCAAACTTGTACTTTGAGATTCTGATTTGTATAGGAGGTAGCACCCTAACACTGCACTCTTGTTTGCAATAACGAGAAAAAGCCAAATAAATGACAAAAATCGTATCTTTAAGATACTGGAGAGCTGTGGAAGCAACAATGACTAGAATTGGAACTCAGACAGGGGGTATCCCTTCTGAGTTGAGGTGATGGTCATGGGATGTTTTCTTCCTGGGAACATTTGCTTGTTCTGTGTATGAACTGAGTATCGGGCTTAATTCGTACAGAGGGCTTCTACAATTGCAAGACTTTTGGTAGTTAAGTGGGGCTGTTGTGAAAAGTTGGGGTCTCAAAAAACACAGCTTGCTGGCATGGTGGCTCATGCCTGTAATTCCAGCACTTTGAGAGGCCAAGGCAGGTGGATCACTTGAAGTCAGGAGTTCAAGACTAGCCTAACCAACATGGTGAAACCCCATCTCTACTAAAAATACAAAAATTAGCCAGACATAGTGACACATGCCTGTAATCCCAGCTACTTGGGAGACTGAAGCAGGAAAATTGCTTGAACCTGGGAGGTGGAGGTTGCAGTGAGCTCAGATCGCACCATTGTACTCCAGCCTGGGAGACAAGAGCAAAAATCCATCTCAAACAACAACAACAACACAGCTGGTTATAGCCATATGACATTTTCCAGGTCCTGAGACTGAGTGTGGAAGCCTGGAAAGCTAGGTTGAGGGCTTCTAAAAGCCAGGGTGAAATCCCCCCTAATCTTGAAATGCTTAGAACACAAAGTCCAACTAGAGGAATGAGGCCTGATACAAAAACATGATGGTATCCCCCTCAAAAAATTAGCCAGTTTATAGCTGTGAGGTGAAGAGGAGCTTGGGAAAAAGGCTAAAGTTCTAAGCTCAGAACCTTCCAAGGGAATCTTCTGTAGGCCAACAGGGTTGAGGAGACAGAGAGCCACAAGACTTTCAATCAAAAACCTAGAAAGCCCTCACATGAAAACAGGAATGCAATGCAGGTGGACTGCATCTATCTATCTATCTATCTATCTATCTATCTATCTATCTATCTACATTTTTTTTGAGACAGAGTCTCATTCTGTTGCCCAGGCTGGAATGCAGTGGTGTGATCTTGACTCACTGCAACCTCCGTCTCCTGGGTTCAAGCAATTCAAGCAATTCTCCTGCCTCAGCCTCCCGAGTTGGGACTGCAGGTATGCACCACCACACCTGGCTAATTTTTGTATTTTTCGTAGAGACAGGGCTTCACCATGTTGGCCAGGCTGATCTCGAACTCCTGGCTTCAAGAGATCCTCCCACCTCGGCCTCCCAAAGTGTTGGGATTACAGGCATGAGCCACTGCGCCCAGCCATGGACTGCGTCATATTAAAACTGCAGCCCAGCTCTGCTTCAGTTAACTCCTGATTGGATTGAGGTGATCAGTCCATCATTCTATCTGCCTAACAGAGGAAAGCTGGAACTTGGTGGGAAATACCATACAGAACCTCTACAGGTCTTTCATATACAGGTCTCTGCAGCTCTTTTTAAATAGAAAGTCACTAGATATCCAAAGATGCAGGAAAATGTGGCTGATAATAAAGAGAATAGAGAGACAATAGAAACAGACTCATAAATGATCCAGATGTTGAAGTAATAAGACAAGGACTTTAAGTAACTGTAATTAAATAATTATAGGCTGAGCACGGTGGCTCACACATATAATCCCAGCACTTTGGGAGGCCAAGGTGGGAGAATCACTTGAACCCCGGAGTTTGAGACCAGCCTGGGCAATATGGTGAGATCCCTGTCTCTATGAAAAACGTCTAAAAATTAGCTGGATGTGGTGGTGGTGCACGCCTGTGGTCCCAGCCACTCAGGAAGCTGAGGTGGGAGGATCACTTGAGCTGTGGTTGCACCACGGCACTCCAGCCTGGGCAACAGAGAGAGACAGTCTCAAAAACAAAAAAAACAAAAAAAACAAAAAAATCCCAAAAACCCAAACTATTAAAAAAAACACAAATTATAATTAAATAATTATAATAATGTAATGATATAATGATAATTAAAGTGGTTTTAAAATAGAGGAAAATATCAACAAATGAGTGAAAAATGGATATTTTTTAACAATTGGAATTCATAAAAAGGAATAAAACTATTGATTTGAGAACTATAGGTAAGATAACATTGACAGGATGTGGGATTCTTTTACAATAGAATAACAGCTAATAAGCAGAATTCAATATTGTATAATTTCTCTCAGTCCAAACCCTATAAAGTACAACAAATTAATCGACCTCTTGCTAGAAAGCAAATCTATCAATAAACATTAATAATTTATGTTACATGGTAAAATTTCACCAGAGATATCTGGGAAGAAGGAATCACTAGCATTTCAACACTGATGGAAACAAAGTAAGAAAAATCTACTATCACATATTTTATTGGCTTCAGCCATTCAGGAGGATGAGTGGTCCAGGACCTCCCGACATCCTGTAAGCTGTCAGGGCTTTTATCCTGGGGCATTAAAGGAAATTAGAGGTGGGGTAGGTTACCCTTGAACACTCTAAGTACAGCAGCAGTTTTCAGAGACAAGGGGAAACCATTAGGAGAAAACTGTCTTTGTAAAAATGTCAGCTGAGAAAAAATTAGGTATCATTTTGGTTTGAAAGAAAATGCAAAGTCTAATATTCCAATTAATTAAAATCATTTTGCTTGGATTGTCAAATTTTGCTTGGAAATTAAGGCATGATGAAAGCCTGGAATACAGATGGGAAAAAGCATGGGATCTGGAGTTAGAGACACCTAGGATAAAATCTCAGCTCCATCATGCTCCAACTATAGACTCTTAGCAAAGTGTTGCTCTTCCACATGCTTGGTTTTTCCCAGGTGTAAAGGAGGAGGCAGCATCCATAAGGCATTTCATATAGTGCTTGGATATATCAGGGGTCAATTGGTAGTAGTGATAATTCTTACAAATGGGATAGAACTGATGTTTGGAGATAAAATGCTCATTGTTTTGATTTTTTTTTTAACCTCCAGTTTCATGCTGGAATTTTTTTTTTTTTTTTTTTTTTTTTTTTTTGGTCTCGCTCTGTTGCCCAGGCCAGAGTGCAGTGGTGGGTGTGATCATGGCTCACTGCAGCCTCGACCTCCTGGGCTCAAGCAATCCTCCCCCCTCAGCCTCCCAAGTAAGATTTTGTTTTTAATTGGGCTTTGTTTGAGCAGATTTGCTTCTATGGTACTGTAGAAATAAAACACAATGTGATTGAATATGAAATGTGGCATCTAAACACTTGTCACATGCTCAGGACAGACACTGAAACTATACTTCTTCTGAATATTGAAATGGAACTCTGAATATGTGAAAATGTATTTACATTTATGTATTTTTTTCCAAAGTAAAACAGAGAAGATGGAATGTAACAATGAGCAGAAACTAATTAGCAGCACAAATGTCAGAAGTGGAGACGTTTGAGATTCTGTGCTATAATTTATCTTCTGCATTGTGAATTTTAACTAAAACAAGAGGCTGTGCTGAAAAAATAGATTCCTCTGGCTAATTCAGGGGAATGGCCATTCCGAAAAGCCTGATGTTATCACAAGGTGGGACAAACTTAAGCAAATGGGAACAGCAGCTTATACCCCCTGCTAAAATAAATGCTTACAGATTTCCATTGCAAATGAAACAGAGAATGTTGTTTGCTAGAAGGGTCCCCTTCTAACACTACTTCTTGGCAAGGATTGTGATTGACAATGACTGGTCAGAGTTGGACTTCCAAACTAAGCCTACAGCCCATCTTTGTCTAAACTCCCCAGGTATCACCATTTGCCGAAAAAACAAAAAATAAGACTGAGCTTCGCCTTTTTCCAAAAAAAAAAAAAAAAAAAAAAGACCAAATGGACATTCAGAACTAAAAAATACACTATCTGAAATTTAGAATTCCTTGAATGGATTTAAGAGAGGACTCAATGTAGGTAATAAAATTAGCCAACTTGAAGACAGGTCATTAGAAAATATCCAAACAGAATGTAAAGCGAATTAAGAATACATTTATTTGTTTGTTTGTTTATTTTATATGTATTGATTTATTTATTGAGACAGGGTCTCACTCTGGTCCCCTAGCTGGAGTGCAGTGGTGTGATCACAGATCACTGCAGCTTTGACCTCCTGGCTCAGGTGATCCTCCCACTTCAGCCTCCTGAGCAGCCAAGACTACAGGTGTGAGCTACCATGCCCAGCTAATTTATTTTTTTAACTTTTATTTTAGGTTTGGGGGCACATATGAAGGTTTGTTCTGTAGGTAAACTCATGTCACGGGAGTTTGTTGTACAGATTATTTCATCATTAAGGTATTAAGCCTAGTACCCAATACTGGCTAATTGTTTGTATAGACGAGTTTGGCCATGTTCAGGCTGGTCTCCAACCCTGGCCTCAAGTGATCCGCCTGCTTTGGCCTCCCAAAGTGCTGGGATTACAGGCATGAGCCAGCATGCCAAGCCAAGCATTATTATTATTATTATTGTTTTAAGTTTAGGTCATAAAAGACATGTGGGATCAATCAAAATTCCATTATGCTTGTAAATGTAGTGCCAGAAGAGAGGAGAGATGGGGCAGAGGGCATATTTAAATAAATGAAAGCCAAGAACTTTTCAAAACTGATGAAAGGCATTGCTATGGTTTAATATGATTTGTCTCCCAAAATGTATGTATTGAAGACCTAGTTCCCAGTGTAACAGTGTTGAGAAGTTGTGGGAACTTTATGAGGTGTTTGGGTCCTGGGGACTCTGCATTAGCAGCTCTTTCAGGACTGGATCCGTTACCGTGAGAGTGGCTTGTTTGTTGTTTTTGTTTTGAGATGGAGTCTCTGTCGCTCAGGCTGGACTGCAGTGGTGCGATCTCAGCTCACTGCAACCTCTGCCTCCCTGGTTCAAGCAATTCTCCTGCTTCCGCCTCCTGAGTAGCGGGGATTACGTGTGGGCCACCATGCCTGGCTAATTTTTGTATTTTTAGTAGAGACTGGGGTTTCACCATGTTGGCCAGGCTGGTCTCGAACTCCTGACCTCAAGTGATCTGCCTGCCTCGGCCTCCCAAAATGCTAGGATTACAGGCGTGAGCCATCGCGCCTGACCGAGAGTGGCTGGTTACAGAGTGCACAGAGTTTGGTCTCTTGTGCATGTGTTCGCTTCCCATTCTGATTTTCTGCTATGTTATGAAAAAGCAGTATGAAAGCCCTTGCCGGGAGCAATATACTTTATAATATAGAGCCTTTCCATGGTTTATTTTCAACCTTTCTGCCTCATTTTATGTAAAGTGAATCTCATAAAAACCAAATAGTTGGTATTTTTTATCTAATGAGACCAACATTATCTCTTAATTTGATTGTTCAGTTCATTTACATTTAGTGTAGTTACTAATATGCTTTGGTTTAAATCTACCATCTTGCTATTTGTTTTCTCTTTGTCTCACCTTTTTGTTGTTCTTTTATATATTTTTCTTGTCTTCTTTTGAATTAATCAGATATTCTTAAATTTTTCTCAATTCTATTAACTCTTTTGTTATACATTCTTTTATAATTCCTTCAATATTTACCCTAGAGATTACAATATTGATTTATTATTGTCTACCTTAGTTTTTATTGTATCACAGATCTATTAATGAAGACTAGTCTCAGCTCTGATTTTTTTTTTTTTTTTTTTTTTTTTTTGAGATAGAGTCTCGCCCTATCACCCAGGCTGGAGTGCAGTGGCGCGATCTTGGCTCACTACGACCTCTGCCTCCCAGGTTCAAGCGATTCTTCTGCCTCAGCCTCCCAAGTAGCTGGGACTACAGGTGCATGCTATCATGCCCAGCTAATTTTTGTATTTTTGGTAGAGACAGGGTTTCACCATATTGGCCAGGCTTGTCTCAAACTCCTGACCTTGTGATCTGCCCGCCTTGGCCTCCCAAAGTGCTGGGATTACAGGCATGAGCCACTGCAGCCAGCCTAGCTCTGAAAATTTTTTTATTTCACCTTAATTATTTATTTATTTGGAGACAGAGTCTCACTTATTCTGTTACCCAGGCTGGAGTGCGGTGGTGTGATCATTGTCCAATCCCACCCAAACTCCTGGGCAGGAGCAATCCTCCTGCCTCAACCTCCTGAGCAGCTGGGACTATAGGTATATGTTATCTCCCTGGCTAATTTTTAAATTTTCTATAGAGATGAGGTCTCGTTATGTTTCCCAGATTGATCTTGAACTCCTGGCCTCAAGGAATCCTCCTGCCTCAGCCTCCCAGAGTGTTGGGATTACAGGCATGAACCATCTCACCTGATCTTTTTACCTTAATAATTTTTCTAGGTTTCCAGTTTTTCCCCCCTCAACACTTTAAAGATGTCATTATGTTGTCTTCTAGCTTGCATACTTTCTTTGGAAAAATATTTATCAATTTTATTGCTCCTTTGACTGAAATGTGTATTTTCTTCTGTATGATTTTAAGATTTCCTACTGTCTTTGGATTTCAGCTGTTTGACTATTATGTGCCTATGAAGGTTTAGTTTGGTTGCTTGGTGCAATAAAGAAAAAGAAATAAATATTAAAAAGATGGGAATGGAAGAAATAAAGCTATCAATATTTGTAGATAATTCTATACAAATCCAAAGAATTGACTATTAGAATTTAAAAATGAATTTACCAAGGTCACTATATATAAGATCAATGTGCAAAAACAATGGTATATCTACATTGAAGCATACAATTAGGAAACAAAATAAAATAATATCAGTCGCTATAGTGTATGCACTCATACACAGACAAACACACACACAAATCCTATGAACAAAGTCAATGAAAGATGTTCTTGACTTATAAACTGCAAACTACAAAATGTTTAAGATATTCTTAAAGAAGATTTATATAAATGAAGGGATATACCATGCTTATGAATTGGAAGTCTCAATGTTTTTCAAATGCCAGTGCCCCTCAAATTGATCCATAGATTTAATACAATCTCAGTAACAATCCAAACAGGGTTATTTTTGTGGAAATTGACAAGCCAATTCTAAAATTCATATAGAAATATAAAGGACCTAGAATAGCCAAGGCAGTCTTGACAGTAGAATTAATTTGGAATACTTACACTTCCAGATATCAAGACATATGTTTAAATTTCATGCTTGATTCAGTTTGCTAATATTTGTTGTGGACTTCTTGTATTTATATTCTTGAGGTATATTGACCAATAGCTTTCTGTTCTTGAGAGGTCTTTGTATGACCTTGGTAACACGGTAATGCTGATCTTATACACAAGTCGGGAAGTGTTCTTAACTATTTTCTGAAAACGTTTTTATGTAGAAGGTATTATTTCTTCTTTGATGTTTCTAGGATCTCTCAGTTCTCCCCATTTTTTTTCTTGTTCAGACGGAGAAACACAGAGTGCCTTGTCTGCTCTGTGCCCTGGCCAGCTGCATGTTTTATCACGCAGGCTTGAACCCAAACCTGGGCCTTGAATATTCCCAGACACTGATAAAATTGTTTAGGTTGTTGCCTGAAATACACGTTGCTGAACATGTAGAAAAAAGTAGCTCTCACTCTGAGCCAAATTCCTTAAACCCTCGTATCAACTCCATAAGCTGATCCCCTCCTTGCAGACATACTTAGGCAGAACCTGTCTTTCACTCACTATTCAATGCAATGATCGCTGCATCGGGCTGTAAATTGCCCTAATACATGCTTTGGACTGATCACCCTGGTGTTTAGTGCCTCTTTCTTTGGAATTTGAACCATCCCCATATCCAGAAGTTCTGGAGTAGGCCCTTGAAGGAATTCCCCTGCCATCGCTTTTGGGGAAAGTCTAGCTGTGGGTTCAGCTGGATGGAACAATGATAGAATTCACCAGAATTCATCTGGGTTGAGAGGTTTCTTTATGGGAAGGCTTTAATTAGAAAATCAATTTTTTTTTGAAATGGGATCTCACTTTGTTGCCCAAGCTGGAGTGCAGTGTTGCGATTATGGCTCATTGCAGCCTCGACCCCCCAGGCTCAAGCGATGCTCCCACCTCAGCCTTCTGAGTAGCTGGGACCACAGGCATGTGTCACTGCACCTGGCTAGTTTTTTATTTTTATTTTTATTTTTGTAGTGATAAGGTCTCCCTGTGTTGCCCAGGCTGGTCTCAAACTCAAGTGATCCTCCCACCTCAGCCTCCCAAAGTGCTGGGATTACAGGTGTGAGGCACTGTGCCTGGCCCAGTTTCTTCAAGAATATAGAGCTATTGAAGTTTTTTGTTTTTTCTCCAGTCAGTATTAGCTGTTTGTCTCTTCCATTGAATTTGTCAATTACATCCAAATTATTGAATTTATTAGATAAAATTGCCATAAGATTATCTTGTTATCACTTTAATATCTGTAGGATCATGATGTTTCCACTTTCATATCTGACATCAATAAATCGTGTCTTTTTTAAATTAAAGGTTTATAAATTTTATTGACCTTTTAAATAACAGCTTTAAGTTTCATTGATTTTTTTCTTTTTCCTTTTTTTTTTTTTTGAGACATGGTCTCGCTCTGTCACCCAGGCTGGAATGGCTGGCCTTGGCTCACTGCAACCTCCACCTCCTGGGTTCAAGCAATTCTCCTGCCTCAGCCTCCTAAGTAGCTGGGATTACAGGCACGTGCCACCGCGCCCAGCGATTTTTTCTATTATTTGTTTTCTACTTTTTAAATTTTGCTCTTATCTTCATTATTTCTTTCTTTCTACTAATAAGTAGAAGGAAACTCTCTTTGAGTTTAATATATGCTTCTTTTTTTCTGAAGGTGGAGTCTTATTGATTTTTGACCTTTATTCTTTTCTAATGTCAGCATTTAGAAGTATACCTTGGCCAGGCACGATGGCTCACACCTGTAATCCCAGCACTTTGGGAAGTTGAGGCAGGTGGATCACCTGAGGTCGGGAGTTCAATACCAGCCTGGCCAGCATGATGAAACCCTGTCTCTACTAAAAATACAAAAATCAACCAGGCGTGGTGGCAGACACCTGTAATCCCAGGCACTGAGGCAGGAGAATCGCTTGAATCCAGGAGGTGGAGGTTGCAGTGAGCTGAGATCACACCATTGCACTCCAGCCTGGGCAGCAGAGCAAGACTGTCTTAAAAAAAAAAAAAAAAAAAAAAGTATACATTCTTTGCTAAGCACTACTTTAGCCATGCCCTTATACATTTTGATATATTGTGCTTTCATTATTATTCAATTTTAAATATTTTCTAATTTCTCTTGTAATATTTTCTTTGACCATGAATTATTTAGAACTTTGTTAATTCCTAGACACGAGTTATTTGCATATATGGCTGTTTTTTACTTTTAATGTAATTTTTTTATGGCCAGAGAACACATTCTGTATGATTGAAATCCTTTTGAATTTATTGAGATTTATTTTGTGGCTCAGCATATGATCTATTTTGTTGTACGTTCCCTGTGCACTTGAGAAAAATATTTATTCTTCTGTGTTGGTAGAGTGTTCTATTAATGTCAGTTAGGTCAGGTTGGTTGATAATTTTCAAGTCTTCTACGTATTTACTAATTTTTGTCTCCTTGTTGTGTCAATTACTGAGAGAGGAGTATTGAAATTTCTAACTATAATTGCAGATATGTCTATTGTTTTTCTCTTCTCTCAGTTTTTGCTTTATGCTGCTGAAAGCTCCTTTATTAGATGAATGTGAATTTAGAGTTATTATGCCCTCTTGTTTAATCGACTCCTTACTATTATGAAATGTAGCTCTTTATCACTGCTAACAGTCCTTGTTCTGAAGTCTACTTTGGTAGATACTAATATAGTGACTTCACTTTATTTTGTTGTATGCTGTATCTTTTTAATCCTTTTACTTTTAGCCTGTCTCTCTTTATTTTTATTTTTATTTTGAGACGGGATCTTGCTTTCTGGAGCGTAGTGTGCGATCTCGGCTCACTGCAACCTCCACCTCCCAGGTTCAAGCGATTCTTGTGTCTTGGCTTCCCAAGTAGCTGAGACTACAGGTGCCACCACCATATCTGGCTAATTTTTGTATTTTTAGTAGAGACGGGGTTTTGCCATGTTGGTCAGGCTGGTCCCAAACTTCTAGCCTTAAGTGATCTGCCCACCTGGGCTTCCCAAAGTGTTGGAATTAACAGGCATGAGCCACTGTGCCAGGCCTGGACAATTGGCTGGGCTTGGTGGCTCACATCTGTAATCCCAGCACTTTGGGAGGCCAGGGTAGGAGGATCACTTGAGGCCAGGGGTTCAAGACCAGGCTGAGCAGCATGGTAAAACTCATCTCTACAAAAAAAATACAAAAATTAGCTAAGTGTGGTGGCATGTGCCTATAGTCCCAGCTACAGGGGAGGCTGAGGTGGGACGATCACTTGAGCCTCGGGAAGCTGAGGCTGCAGTGAGCCATGATTGTGCCACTGCACTTCAGCTTGGATGATAAAGCTCCAATAAATAAATAAATATGGCTCATGCCTGTAATCCTGGCACTTTGGGAGGCCGAGGTGGGCAGATTGCCTGAGTTCAGGAGTTCAAGACAACCCTGGGCAATGTGGCAAATCCTCATCTCTACTAAAAATGCAATAAATAAATAAACAAAAATAAATAACAGGGAGTGGTGGTGCCTGCCTATAGTCCCAGCTACTCAAGAGACTGAGACATAAGAATCGTATGAACCCAGGAGATGGAGGTTAATCTGCACTCACTACTGGCTTATTAGCTATATTCTTCGTTTTGTTTATTTAGTGGTTGTTCTAGGATTGTAACTTATTTCTATTAACTTTGAAATAATATTATTCTACTTCACATTTCACCTATTATATGAGAACTTCACAAGAGTGTATTTCTGTGCCCTCCCTCCCATCCTTTGTACTAGTGTTGCCATGCATTTGTTTTCTACATATGTTATAAACTCCAATAACAAATTATTACTATCTTTTCTTTAAACATCAGTTATGTTTTTTTTTTATCATGGCAGAAAAAAACCACATAGCATACAATTCACCCTCCCAACAATTTCCAGGTGTGAACTACAATATTCTCAACTACATGCACTTTGTTGTGCAGCAAATCCCCAGAACCTCCCTATTGTGCGTGACTGAAACTCTACACCGCTGAACAATAACTCCCCATGTCCCCTCCGTCAATTATGGTTTACAGACTTTAAAAAATAATAAAAATGTTTTCATAGGCACTGTTTCCAGCACTTTTTATTCCTTCGTGTAGATCCATGTTTTCATCTAGGATCGTTTTTCTTCTACCTTAAGAATTTCCTTTAATATCTCTGCAAGTGCAAGCCTGGTGACTGTGAATTATCTCAGTTTATTTTGGTCTGAAACAAACTTTAGCTTTTCTTGATTTTCAAAACAGTATTATCTAAGTGTAATTTACATACCATAAATTCGCTCATTTTTCTTCATTTTAGAAGAGTATCTTCTCTGCATATAGAGTTCTTGGTTGACGAAGTTTTTTTGCTTTTGTTTTCTGTTCAGTACTTTCAAGATGTTATTCCTTGTCTTCTGGAACTTGCTGTGTTTCTGATAAGAAATTTGCTTCCATCCTTATTTGTGTTTCTCTTATTCGTATTTTGTGTTTTGTCCTAGTTGCTGTTAATATTTTCCCTTTATCACCACTTTTTAGGAATTTTAGTATGATATGCCTTTATGTGCTTTTTTTGGTGTTTATGCTGCTCTGGTTCTTTGGGCTTTGTGGATCAATGACTTTAGAGGTTTCACCATATTTGGACAAATTTTGGATTGTTTCTTAAAATAGTATTTTGTCTTCCTCCTTCTGTTTTTCTGTGACTCCAATTACAAATATATTCAACCACTTGAAATTGTTCCATTGAGTCTCTGTTTATTTTTCCCACCTTTTTTTCCTCTCTCTGTTCTTCATTTTGAATAGTTGTTATTGTGTCACTGATATTATTTTCTCCAATTTCTAATTTGCTAATAATTCCATCCAGTGATTTTTTTTTCATGTTGTATTTTTCATACCTAGAAGTTCCATTTATTTATTTATTTATTTATTTATTTTTGAAAAGAGTCTCACTCTGTTGCCCAGACTGGAGTACAGTGGCGTAATCCTAGCTCACTGCAAACTCCACTTCCCAGGTTCAAGTATTCTCCTGTCTCATCCTCCCAAGTAGCTGGGATTACAGGTGCCCACCACCACACCTGGCTAATTTTTGTATTTTTAGTAGAGACGGGGTTTCACCATGTTGGCCAGCCTGGTCTTGAACTCCTGACCTCAGGTGATCCACCTGCCTTGGCCTCCCAAAGTGCTGGGATTACACGTGTGAGTCACCATGCCTGGCTTAGTAATTTTTAAATCTTCCATTTCTCTTTTCACTATATTCATATTTTTCTTCAAATTCCTGAATATATTAAATATATCTATGATAGCTATTTTGTTTTCTAATTCCATAATCTTTCACATTTCTGATGTTTGTTTTTATTGACTATTTTTTCTTTTGTTTATGGATCACATTTTGCTGTTTCTTGGTGTATCTGTTATTTTTGGATTGGATGTTGGGCATTGTGAAATGTATGTTACAGAATTTTAGTGTCTTTCTCTAAAGAACTTTGGGCTTTGTCCTGTGAGGCAGCGAAACTACTTTAAGATCATATTGATCCTCTTGATATTGAGGATTGAGACTTGTTTTTAAGTTTTATGAGAGATGGTCCGGAATGGTCTCTACTCTGCAGATTTTTGTTTGTTTGTTTGTTTTGAGGCAGAGTCTCCCTCTGTTGCCCAGACAGGCTGGAGCACAGTGGCAGCATCTTGGCTTACTGCAACCTCCAACTCCCGGATTCAAGTGATTCTCATGCCTCAGCCTTCTGAGTAGCTGGGACTACAGGTATGCACCACCACACCCGGCTAAGCTTTGTATTTTTAGTAGAGATGGGCTTTCGTTGTATTGGCCAGGCTGGTCTCAAACTCCTGGCCTCAAGTGATCCACCCATCTTGGCCTCCCCAAATGCTGGGATTACAGGCTTGAGCCACTGTACTCAGCCAGATCTACAGATAATTTGTCTCTACTACTAATATATTACCCTTCTATTCTTTACTAAATGCCAAGGGTGTTCAATGAAGACTCTTCACTCTGGCTGGTCAGAGCTTGAATGTCTCCTAACCTTGTGTGAGCTGTGATAAATTTCCACTTTACAACTCTCTACATGTTCTTTATCTAGCTTTGTGGTGTTCACCCTTTCATGCATGGCTTAGACTTTGACATAAACTAAGAGGACCCCTAAACAGATTTCAGAAGCTCCTTTTCTATAGAGTTCTTCTTATTTATAACTCTGCCCTGCTACTTGCAACTACTGTAGGCTCCATGAGAGACAGTTTCTGTTCTCCTCAACTAAACAAGACTTCCGTACTCTGCTGGGATCTGTTATCCTGCACCATGGTCCAGAATGTATCCTCAAGTAGAAAGTTTAGGATTCATAGGGCTTACTATGCTTATTTTCCTTTTCTCAAGTTCACAGTTTTGTACTATTTGTCTGATGTATGAAAAAAATAGTTTCTTATATTTTGTCATGTTTCCTAGTTATTTGGGTAGAAGGGTAAGCATGGGCCCTATTACTCCATCATTGCCCAAAGCGGAAGTCAAGACACGTATTGCTTTAAGAGTATGTAATTAAGCTGGGCGCGGTGGCTCACGCCTGTAATCCCAGCACTTTGGGAGGCCGAGGCGGGCGGATTGCAAGGTCATGAGTTCAAGACCAATCAGGTCAACGTGGTGAAACCCCATCTCTACTAAAAAAATACAAAAATTAGCAGGGCTTGGTGGTGTGGGCCTGTAATCCCAGCTGCTCGGAAGGCTGAGGCAGGAGAATTGCTTGAACCCAGGAGGCGGAGGTTGCAGTGAGCTGAGATCGTGCCACTGTACTCCAGCCTGGTTGACAAGAGCAAGACTTCATCTCAAAAAAACAAAAACAAACAAACAAAAAAAACCCAAAAACAAGAGTATGTAATTGATTCAATAACAGACAAATAGCCCATGGAACAGAATAGAGAGGAAGAAACAGACCCCCACATATACTGTCCTCTGATTTATTACTAAGGTCCCACCGCAATTTAGTGGGAGGAGGAAGATCTTTTAAATACATGATAGAGAAAAAAATGAACCATATCCCTACCTTACATCATCCATATAATTGGGTATGGAGCATAGATGTATGTGTAAAAGGACAAAGCTTTCAAAATAAACCATGGAAGAATATCTTTACAACCTTTAGGTAGGCAAAGATTTATTTCTTTTTTTCTTTTTTTTTTTTTTGAGATGGAGTTTTGCTCTTGTTGCCCAGGCTAGAGTTCAATGGCTCCATCTCGGCTCACTGCAACCTCCGCCTCCCGGGTTCAAGCGATTCTCCTACCTCAGCCTCCCTAGTAGCTGGGATTACAGGCATGCACCACCACGCCTGGCTAATTTTGTATTTTTTAGTAGAGACAGGGTTTCTCCATGTTGGTCAGGTTGGTCTCAAACTCCCAACCTCAGATGATACGCCTGCCTCAGTCTCCCAAAGTGCTGGGATTACAGGCGTAAGCCACCGTGCCTGGCCAGGCAAAGATTTCTGAAACAGGACATAAGAAAAACTAAAAGAAAGACTGGTAATTGACTTCATTAAAATAAAAATCTTCTCAACAAATCACAAACTTAAGACAGTATAAAGGCAAACCGCAACTTGGGAGAGAATGTTTGCAATACATATTTTGGAAAAAGAACTCATAACTGGACTATATCATGAAACCTTTCAGAGCAGTTTTTTAAAAAGACTGACAACATAAGTTTCAAAAAGATCAAAAGACTTGGATAGGCATTTCGCAAAAGAAGATATCCAAATGGCTAATCAACATTTCTAAAAGTGTTCAACGTCATTATCTATCAAGTACAGGCAAATTAAAACTACCATTAGGTACCCCCTCATCTCCATCTAATTTTAGAATGGCTAAAGTGAATAGACTGACAAATCTAAGAGTTGGTGAAGATACAGAGAAGCTAGGAGTCTCATATATTGCTTATGTGAGTATAAATTTCCATCAACATTTTAGAAAACTACTTGGCAGCATCTGCTAAAGCTAAGCAAACATATAATGCATGACTGGGCAACTCAGCTCCTGGGCTGAGTGTATACCCAAGAGAAATGAATGCATATGTCCACTAAAAGATATGTATGTAGTATACTCATAGCAGCATTAATAGTAATAGCCATGAATTTGAAGTGAACCAAATGTTACTCAACAGTAGAATGAATACATTATGATATAGTTGTATCTGGAATACTACACAGCAATGACAAAGAATTAACTGGATGCAGTAACATGGGTGAACCTCACAGACATAAAGTTGAGCAAAAAAAGACATGAAAAATTACACTCTTTGAGTTCTCTTTTTATATAAAGTTCAGGTAAAATATTGTGTGATAATAGAGTTCAGAACAGTGATAATATTTCTTGAGAGGTGTTAGCTGGTATAGTGCATAAGGGAGACATTATGGGGTACTGAAAATTTCTGTATCTTTATCTGATGGAAATTACATATGTAACAGTGGCTCTGTACACTCAAGATTTGTGCACTTTGTTACACTATAAATTACATCCGAATTTAAAAAAATCTTGTACTTCTTATAGCAAGCATAAAACTAATGATGTGCTAATTATTTTTGACTTCCGTATTTTCTTCTGGTAGTTCACATTATATACATTAAAGTTAGTTGTTCAATATGACTCTGGTTCCTGCACAATCTAGTTGAATGGAGTAATAGTTACATTTTGAAATTTTATGTATGCAGTGGTTCCTTGGTATCCATGGGAGGCTGGTTCCAGAACCTTCTTGGATATCAAAATCTGCAAATACAAAAGTCCCTGATATTAAATGGCATAGTATTTGCATATAACCTAGGCACATTCTCCTGTATACTTTAAATCATCTCCAGATTACTTATAATATCTAATGCAAGGTAAATGTTATATAAATAATTGTTGTGTTTTTTTTTTAATTTTTTTTATTTTTTTTTTTGAGATGGAGTCTTGCTCTGTCGCCCAGGCTGGAGTGCAGTGGCCAGATCTCAGCTCACTGCAAGCTCCGCCTCCCGGGTTTACCCTGCCTCAGCCTCCCGAGTAGCTGGGACAACAGGCGCCCGCCACCTCGCCCGGCTAGTTTTTTGTATTTTTTTTAGTAGAGACGGGGTTTCACCATGTTAGCCAGGATGGTCTCAATCTCCTGACCTCATGATCCACCGGTCTCGGCCTCCCAAAGTGCTGGGATTACAGGCTTGAGCCACCGCGCCTGGCCAATAATTGTTATATTGTATTGTTTAAGTAATAATGACAAGGAAAAAAGTCTGTGTTTGTTCAGTGCAGACACAACCATTCATTTCTTTCCTGAATATTTTCGATCCCTGGTTGGTTCAATCCTTGGACGCGGAACCATGGATACAGAGGGCTGACTGTTATTTCTTCTTTCAATATGTTGCCCGTTAAATTATTAATTTCATTTTGAACTTGCCATCTCAGACAGTGATTGTTTATCATTACTTTTTTATCCATTTTACATGTTTGTCCATTCTATCATCAAATTTCAAAATATTTTCTACTGAACCTAGAAAATAGATATTTTTCTTTCCTGGAAATAATGTGCTTTTGTTGGCTAAATATCAAAACATAACATTATTCTTTTAAGAATATCATGCCAACGTTTTATATCAAAGTTTATATTTAATACTCTCAATTGTTGCTATTTTTAAGCCTTTTAAAGATATAATTATTAAATACAATTTCAACAGCTCTGGATTTAGAGAGACAGATATCCATGTGTTCTTTAATAAATTGTGGTGTATATGTGTATGTGTGTGTGTGATGTAAGGCCCTCTAAAGCACAGGGACCAGAGACAGACTCTTTTTGCTTCAATTCAAAGAGGCTACTGGCTGGGTTCATCTGGTTTTTTCCCTAACACCTGTTTGTAGTAAGCAGTTGTAAATATCCCGATATTGAGAGCACTTCTCATTTCAAATATTTAGTTCTGTTGTCCCCATAGGCAAGAGTGACTAACATTTACTGAGTGGTTCCTATGTGCCAGGCATTGTTCTAAGCATTTTACATTTATTTACTCATTAAATACTCAGTATTTACTCATAAGGATTCTGTAAGTCTGGATGCGGTGGCTCACGCCTGTAATCCCAGCATGTTGGGAGGCCGAGGTGGGTGGATCACCTGAGGTCAGAAGTTTGAGACCAGCCTGACCAACATGGTGAAACCCCATTGCTAATAAAAATACAGAAATTAGCTGGGCATGGTGGCTCACACCTGTTACCCCAGCACTTTGGAAGGCTAAGGCGGGTGGATCACTTGAGGTCTGGAGTTTGAGACCAGCCGGGCCAACATGGTAAAACCCCGTCTCTGCTAAAAATACAAAAATTAGCTGGGTGTGGTGATGCATGCCTGTAATTCCAGCTACCTGGGAGGCTGAGGCAGGAGAATCACTTGAACCCAGGAGGCGGAGGTTGCAGTGAGCTGAGATCGTGCCATTGCACTCCAGCCTGGGCAACAAGAGCGAAACCCTGTCTCAAAAAAAAAAAAAAAAAAAGAATTCTGTAAAGTAGGTAGGTACCATGATTATCCCAATTTTACAGATGAGGAGATTGGGAATAGAGAGGTTAAGCACATTTCCTAAAGCATTGAAACATCCCAAGAATGTCAATACTTTGGTATTAAAAATTTCTCTCTCAAGTGTGGGAGAAGCACAAAAATGTGCTTGTCATCAAACCTATCTATCCAGCCCCAACATTTCTCTGGAGTTTTAATCCCATAATTCCAACTGAGTACTAGAAATATTATTTTGTGTGTTCCATAGGCATCTTCAACTCATGTTTAAAATCAAACATATAATTTTCTCTTCCATACCTCCTTTCTCTCCTGTGTTTCTTATTTTAGCGAATGGCACCACAATCCACTCAGTCATCCAAACCAAACTCTGGGATGATCTTGGGCTCTTCTTTCTCCTACCACCGAGTCCTTCTTAACTTGAACATATACATGAATACTGATAATGTTCTGTTTCGTGATCAGGGTTGGTGACAGGCATACGTTTACTTTGTGACATATTTATCAAATCGTACACTTCTAATTTATGCACTGTATGTAGATATATACACATCTACATACACATACAATGCAATTACAATTTAATAAAGCTATTTAAATTTTAAAACATTTAATTCATTAAAAATGAAAAAATGTACTTTAAAAATGTACCTCTAAAACTGCTTTAAATTATATAAATGTAACAGAATGCCATGGTTAGGTATGAATTAGGGCTCAGGTCTTTCGGAGAAAAGTTAGGCAAATCTCTTCCCTTTGTATCCATTTGTATTTACGATTTACACAAGGCCTGAGTAATCTCTGAAGAGAAGTCTTGACCTATTTCAGACATATACAAATAAGACTATGGACTGCGGGTGACCCCAACAGAAGCCGGAGGGCAGGGAAGGAGATCAGAAGTCAGTGAGGGAGACTCACTATAAATAGAAGGAGTTGGGCACATGAACCAACTCTAGCAATAGATCCTAAGTAGTGGAACGGAGTGCTGGTTCTAGATACAAGACAGAGGCTGGTACTGGAGGTAGTTTCAATTTGGTCACTCCGGTGGTAGATGTGCACCCTGGGAGACATGGGTTATGAGTTTGAGTTGAAAGAATGAAACCACCAATCTCTAAAAATTTAGTCAACCTTACTATGACCCCCTCCTCTCTTCCACTGAATACTCCTCAAAGGGAGCATCTCTTTCTTACTTCCAAGGAGCAAAAACACAAACCTCTCCCTTGAATGCAATGCAGCCTCCAAGTTCCATGGCCTTCAGGCTACGGCTGAATTCCCGCTCCACCTGCACGTGGCATGGCTGAGTTCCTGCTTCATTGGTTCCTAGTGGTGGTGGTGGTGATAACATCAGCAGGAATGGAGTTGCAGCAGGAGTTTGACTCTTGTGAAATCATTAGGGCCTGAGGTTATGGAGTCCCTGCCTGGATGTCCATGGCAATGAGAAAAAGAGCCATATAACTAACAGCTCAAGCAATTTTACTGCAGGACTTCTCCAACTGAGCATAACACAGAAAAATCATTCTCTCCATTTCACAAGAGATAACTTTAATCTCAGGCATCAAGCCAAAGCAGCAGCATTTCATTTCCACTAACAATGGCACATGGCAATGATTGGAGTCAACTGCCACTGTGGAGAGGCCCTTCCCTGAATGTTTGGTTCTGAGTATACAGATTTATGGCTTGGCTAGCCATGGCCTAAAGCCTCCACATTTTGCTTGCTTGCAAAAATTCTAGGTTAACTGGGCATGGTGGCTCATGCCTATAATCCCAGAACTTTCAGAGACTGAGGCAGGGGGATCACCTGAGCTCAGGAGTTTGAGACCAGCCTGGGCAACATGGTGAAAACCCGTCTCTACAAAGAATACAAAAATCAGCTGGCCATGGTGGTGTGCGCCTGTTGTCTCAGCTACTTGGGAGGTTGAGGCAGAATTGGTTGAGCCTGGGAGGAGGAGGTTGCAGTAAGCCGAGATCATGCCATTGCAGTTCAGCCTGGGTGACAGAGCAAGACTTTGTATCAAAAAAAAAAAAAAAAAAAAAAAGGAAGAAGAAGAAAATAAACATCTCAGAAAGTTTGAGATTTCTGCTTACCTTCATGAAATTTTTAATTTTTATATTTTTAGATAGGGTCTCAGTATGTTGTCCAGTCTGGAGTTCAGTGGCTATTGACTGGCACGATCATATCACACTGAAGCCTCAAACTGTCCTCCTGCTTCAACTTTCCGAGTAGCTGGGACTACTCAGAAGTAGCCCCTGCACCCAGACCTTTGTAAGATTTTATAATATCTCAGCATGAAAGTCTAGGATGCAAGAAATAATAAAAAAGAAAATGGTAAATATGTGGATTAATAGGGCCGGGAATGGTGGGTCTCACCTATCATCCCAGCATTTTAGGAGGACAAGGCAGGAGGATTGCTTGAGTCCAGGAGTTCAACACCAACCTGGGCAGCATAGTGAGACCTCATCTCTACAAAAAATAAACAAGAATTAGCTGGGCATGGTGGTGTGTGCCTGTAGTCCCAGCCACCTGGGAGGCTGAGGTGGGGATTGCTTGAGCCTGGGTGGAAGAGGCTGCAATGAGCTGAGATTGCGTCACTGTACTCTAGCCTGGGTGAAGAGCAAGACACTCTGTCTCAAAAAAAAAAAAAAAAAAAAAGATAAATGTAAGTAGATCTTGAGTGTATAAAACTGTAATAATAAGGTCTAGTGGGTTTTTCAAAGATAGAATTAAAACATGACAATTTTGTGTGTCTGTGTGAGTAGGTATATGTATATATAGAGAGAGAGAGGAAAGAATGGAGTTACGGTGTGTCTAAGTTTCTTGTATTTTGGAGTTTGATTAACTTCAGACTTTGATAAATTAAGTATATATGCTAAAATTTCTAGAGCAATCATTAAAAGAACAGAAAGAATGCATAAATTCCAAAATAGTTGTAGGAAATTTGAAATAAGAGACATTCAAGGGAAGTGGAAATCCAAGTACCATTTCAGAATGATTAAACTGTGTGGGGATAGTGGTAAGAGATGAGGTTAATGATATAGGCATCGACCTCACAGGCTGCGATAGCTTAGATTATATATATATAATATATATAATATATTATATATTGTTATATTATATATAATATAATAATATATTATATATTATTTATATAATATATAAATAATCTATTATATAAAATCTATTATATTATATATTATGTATATATTATATATATTATATATATATATAATCTGAGTTGTGTGTGTGTGTGTGTGTGTGAGAAACCCACCAGAACTTATTATTGTGTCTGTGTGTGTGTGTTTTTCCAGACATGGTCTCACTCTGTCACCCAGGCTGGAGTACAGTGGTGCGATCATGGCTCATTGCAGCTCCACCTTAACCTTCCAGACTCAACCAATCCTCCCACTTCAACCTCTATGTAGCTGGGACTGCAGGTGCATGCCTCCACTCCCGGCTAATTTTTTTTGTATTTATATGAAGACGAGGTCTTTCTTTCTTGCCTGGGCTGGTCTCAAACTCCTGGGCTCAAGTGATCTGCCCACCTTGGCCTCCCAGAGTGCTGAGAAGACAGGCGTGAGCCACTGTGCCTAGTCTCGATTTCCTTTTAATTATTCTACTTGAAATTTGTTGGGCATCCATAGCTTGATATCTTCATCAGTTCTGGAAAATAATCAGCCCTTGTCTCTCCACATATTGCTCCTGCCCCATTCTCTCCCTCTCTTTTGGGCTTCGGATTAGATATAACTTGGGCTGTTTCATGTTCCTTTCTTAACTTGTCTCTCACAGTCTCTCTCTAGGATGCTTTTTGTGTGTATTTTTCAGCTGTCTCTTTCTGTTCATTGATTCAATTAGCACCTGCTTCCAGTTGGCTGTAAAACCAATTTATTGAGTTTTATGTTTCAGTTATATTTTTCACTTCTAGATGCTCCGTTTAGGTCCTTTTGTTATTTGCTTGGTCATTCTTTAAATGTGTTTTCTGCTCATATTTTGTCTTTTATTTTTTAATGACTTAAGATTCATAGAATTGGATAAATCATAATTCTTGATTTATGGTTCACTGTCATCAGTGCACATGGACCTGTTATTTGTGTATGAGTATATATCTGTGGATATTTGTAAAAGAATGTAATAAATGCCTAGAATTCCACAACCCAACTCACGAGCTACAAGAGCACTCTCCCTGATTCTCCCCTATCCTACAACTCTGCCTCCTCTTCTCCAAATTTGTGATTTATACTCTGGTTTCTCTTCAAATTGTATAAATTTTTCGCCTTTTACCAAATTTGTGATTTACATTCCCTGTGTTTTTATAGTTTTATCAAATGTATCTGTGGCCCAAAAATTATTCAGTTTTAGTCACTTTATGGTATATATAATCTTCTGGGACTTCTCAAAAACCCCTCAATGTTATATTCACTTAGATTTATTCATATTTTTGCATGCTGTATGTAATATTTCATTGTGTGACTATTCTATGATTATTTTATCCATTCTTCTGTTAATGGGCATTTGGTTGTTTCTAGTTTTCTTTCCCCTACCACAAACAATCTTGCTATGAATACTTTTGTATATGTCTCTTGATTAAATATGAGCAGAAGTTCCATTGGGTACATATTGATAACTAGGGGTGAAATGCTAAGTTTTAAGTGTATGTAAGATTAGTAGTCAGCCAGTACACATCAGCAGAACTATTGGCTAGCATCTGGTTTGGCTGGATCTGTTCTGCTTGGTCAGTCCCATGTAGTACTCGTTAAAACTTTGAATGTTATCCCTGAGGGACTATGAATGGCAAACTTTGCAAGCCAAGTTATTTTAAAATGATTATTCTAATCTATACACCACCAAAAATGTGTAGGAAATCCTGTTGATTCACATTCTGTCCAACAGTTGAGATTATCAGATTTCTTAATTTTTGCCAATCTGATGAGAGCAAATTGGTTTCTCATTCTGGTCTTCATTTGCATTTCCCTTGTTACTAATAAATTTGAGCATGTCCTCAAGCGTGTATCTGCTATATGTGTTTTCTCTGAGAAGTTCCTGCTTAGTTATCTTGCTCATGTATCTTATTCATGTATCATGTATTTTTCTATTTGATTGCCTTTTTCTTATTGATTTGAAGGAGTTCATATGAAAAAATAAAAAAAATCCTAGATCCTGATTCTTGGCCAGTTATGCTTGTTATAAATAGCTCCTCCCCATTTATAGTTTGTCTTTTCACTTTCTTTAAGATGATTTATGAATAGAAGTTCCTAACTTTAATATAGTCAAAGGTATCCAGCTTTTCTTTCCTAGATAGTGCTTTTTTTTTTTTTTTTTTCAATTTGTTTAAGAAAATCTTCTTAATTCAAGGTCAGAAAGATATTTACCTATACTTCTGTGATGGTTAATTTTCTGTGTTAACTTTAGTGGGTCATGGAGTGCCCAGATACTTGGCTAAACATTATTTCTGTGTGTGTTTGTGAGAGTGTTTCTGAATGAGATTAACATTTAAATTGCAGACTGAGAAAGTAGATCACCCTCCCCAGTGCAGATGGGCCTCATCCAGTTCATTGAAGCCCTGAGTGGAATAAAAAAACTGAGTAAGAAAGAATTCTTTTCCTCTGCTTGACTGGGACATCAGTTTTTCTCCCGTCTTTGGACTTGAACTGAAACTCTACTGTTAGCTCTCCTGCGTCTCCAGCTTGCCTTACTGCAGATATTGAGACTTCTCAGCTTCTGTAATTGTGTGAGCCAATTCCTTATACTTATCTATCTACCTGTCTGTCTATCTATGCATCTATGCATCCATCTATCTATCTATCTATCTATCTATCTATCTATCTATCTATCTATCCATCCATGCATACACACACACACACACATACGCACGTACACACATTTGTTGGTTCTGTTTGTCAAAAGAACCCGGACAAGTGCAACTTCTTTTATTTTTTTTGACACAGAGTCTCCCTCTGTCACCCAGGCTTGAGTGCAGTGGCACAATCTTGGCTCACTGCAACATCCACCTCCTGGGTTCAAGCGATTCTCGTGCCTCAGCCTCCCGAGTAGCTGGAACTATAGGTGCGCACCACCACACCCAGGTAATTTTTGTATTTTTAGTAGAGACGGAGTTTCGCCATGTTGGCCAGGCTGGTCTCAAACTCCTGGCCTCAAGTAATCCACCCACCTCAGCCTCCCAAAGTGCTGAGATTACAGGCGTGAGCCACTATGCCTGCCCGCAACTTCTGTTAAGAGTTTTGCATTTGACATTTAAATCATTAACCCAATCCAGCTGGAGATGAATTGTGTATTGTGTGAAGTAGGAATTCAATTAATTACTTTTCAAAACGGGTAATCCTTTTCCCTCCTTTTTCCACTTATCTGCCATGCTGCCTCTGTTACACATCTAAGTTCCACATATAAATATGTTTTTGAGCTCTCTAGTCTATTGTACTGATCATGTTGTCTCTCTGAGCCAGCACCACATGGTCTTGATGCTATATCTTTTTAATAAGTACTGATCCTGATAAGGCAAATAACACCTCTTTATTCTTCTTCTTCAGAAGTGTTTTGGTTAATTAATGAAATCTCCTAGTACCCGGTTTGAAGGTTTTAATACCATTTTGAATTAAAAGCATTCTGAATCCTTGGAAAAAATGACTATTTTGTACAGAAAATGCACAAACTGAATTGAAATGCTTTCTTATATTAAAAAACAAGGAAATTACCAAATATGGGCTTGTGAAGGACCCAGTAGCCAACTTAAAGAAACTACCTTTGGTCAAATTTGGGAAAAATAGAGCATAATAGAATACCTTCAGTGTATTAAAATATATCAAACATGTTTAAATGCATGAGTTCATTATCTTACCAAAGGCCGGGCACGGTGGCTCATGCCTGTAATCTCAGCACTTTGGGAGGCTGAGGTGGGTGGATTACTTCAGACCAGGAGTTCAAGACCAGCCTGGGCAACATGGGAAAAACCTGTCTCTACAAAAAATACAACAATTAGCTGGAGGTGTTGGCATGTGCCTGTGGTCCTAGCTATTCTGGAGACTCAGGTGGGAGGAGCATCTGAGCCTGGGAGGCTGAGACCTCAGTGAGTTGTAATTGTGCCACTGTACTCCAGCCTGGGTGACAGAGTGAGACCCTGTTTCAAAAAAAAAAGTTATAATTTTACCAAAGAAAATCCCACAAAATCCTTATTAGTCACCTTTGTAATATGCAAGGGAACCAAATTATTACTTTTATTTCATTTTTATTGAGTTAAAAAAGACACATACTAAAGTGCATCTTAAAAGTATAGATCTTAATATATACAACCTAATGTACAATCTTAAATGTATTGATTGATGCAAATTTACATGTATGTATATCTATGCAACCATTACTCAAAAGATATGTAAGGGCTGGGCGCGGTGGCTCACGCCTGTAATCCCAGCACTTTGGGAGGCTGAGGCGGGCGGATCACAAGGTCAGGAGATCGAGACCACAGTGAAACTCCGTCTCTACTAAAAATACAAAAAATTAGCCGGGCGCGGTGGTGGGCGCCTGTAGTCCCAGCTACTCAGGAGGCTGAGGCAGGAGAATGGCGTGAACACGGGAGGCGGAGCTTGCAGTGAGCCGAGATCGCGCCACTGCACTCCAGCCCGCGAGACTCCGTCTCAAAAAAAAAAAAAAAAAAAAAAGATATGTAAGATATATCTACTAATGGAAATATACAACATTACTAATGAAATCTTGCCTAAAAATTGAACCTGTATCTGACCAAATCTCTAAAACGAATTACAAATTTACAGGAAATATAGGGGATAGAGAAATATGATAAAACTTCAGAGGCAAAACCCAAACTGGGAAATTCTCAGGATAAGCAATTTGGTTTCTTCAACAAGTACAATTGCTGGAATAAAAAAGGAGGGAACCTACAGATTAAAAAAGACTTAAGTGGGCCGGGAGCCATGGCTCACGCCTGTAATCACAGCACTTTGGGAGGCTGAGGTGGGTGGATCTTTCGAGGTCAGGAGTTCGAGACCAGCCTGGCCAACATGGTGAAATCCATCTCTACTAAAAATACAAAAATTAACAGGGTATGGTGACGCATGCCCGTAATCCCAGCTATGGGGGAGGCTGAGGTGGGAAAATTGCTTGAACCCAGGAGGCGGAGGTTGCAGTGAGTCGAGATCGCACCACTGCCCTTCAGCCTGGGCAACAGAGTGAGAGTCCGTCTCAGAAAAAAAATAAAGACTTAGATGACATCAATTGATTGCAATGTATAAGAAGAATCAGAGAAATTTGATTGGATATTTAACTAGATATTTAATGATATTATGATATTAAGAAATTATTAAAATTTTTAGATGTGGTAATAGTATTGTGATTATGCTTAACAAAAATCTCTTTTATTATAGAGATAGCTACTAAAATATTTATCGATAAAGTACTATGTTTAGCAATTGCTTCAAAATAGTACAAAGAGGGGAAGAGTAGAAAATACAGATTATGGCTGGGCATGGTGGCTCACGTCCGTAATCCCAGCACTTTAGGAGGCCAAGGCAGGTGAATCACCTGAGGTCATGAGTTTGAGACCAGCCTGGCCAAATGGTGAAACCCTGTCTCTACTAAAAATACAAAAATTAGCTGGGCATGGTGGTGCCCACCTGTGGTCCTAGCTACTCAGGAGGCTGAGGCAGGCAAATCACTTGAACCCTGGAGGCGGAGGTTGCAGTGAGCTGAGATAGCACCAGTGCACTGCAGCCTGGGCAACACAGCAAGACTCTATCTCAAAAAAAAAAAATATATATATATATAATATATGCATAGATTAAACAAAACTGGCTAAGAGTTTATCATCATTGAATCTGGGTAAAAAACACATGGGGAGATATTTTTCTATTCTATTTAAAAACTATGTTTGAAATTTGTCATGATAAAAAGTTAAAAAATTGTAACTTAGTTCCTGGTTCTTAACTTTTTCATACTAATTTCAGAATCAGGTTATCAAATTGCATGTATTTTGATTGAAATTGCATTGAATCTAGGGATTAATATTGGAAGAACTGACATCATTGCAAATTATAACTTTTAAATACACGAATGTGAAGTATCTTTCCACTTACTAAGTATTTAAAAATGACTCAGTAAATATTCATAATTTTATTCATCTTTCATTATATTTATTATTAAATATATAACTTTTTGTAATGATTGTAAGTGGTATGCTTTTAAAAATTATGTTTTATTATTGTGCAAATATAAACATGCAAATGACTTTTGTATGTTGATATTTTATCCAGATTCCTTGGCAAGTACAAGTACTCTAACGATTTGTTTAGATTCTTTTTTATTTTCCAGGTGAATTTTGTGTCATCTGAAAATAATGATAATTTTATTTTTTTCCTTTTTTAATCCTAATATGCATGCACCTAATAAAGTATCATTAAAATATATAAAGAAAATTTAATAGGGCTACCATAGACAAATCCTCCACCATGGTGGGAGATTTCAACACATTTTAAAAGTTGTTGATAGGTCAAACAGAAATTTGGTAAATATGTTGAAGATATGAACAATGAAACTGAAAAACAGAGGCTTAACATATACATAATTCTGCTTTTTACGGTCAGAGACTACAAAATCTTCTCCAGAATTGTCTTAGTTGTCCAATTGCTGTGGAAACTTGGTAGTGTAAAACAACTACAAGTATTTATTATTTCTCAGATTCTATGGGTCAGGAATTTAGGAGTGGCTTAGTTGGGTGGTTTTGGCTTAAGATTTCTCATGAAATTCAGAGAGATGTTGTCGGGAGCTGCAGTCATCTGATGGCTTGACTGGAGCCAAAGGATCTGCTGTCAAACTGACTCACTCACATAATCACAAGGTTGGTGCTAATGACTAGAAGTGATGCAGGACAGATGAACCCCCAAATTGGGGCTTAGCCCAGGAGGGTCCTTGGCTTCACCAAGGAAGGAATTCAAGGGCTAGCGGTGGTGTTAGACAACAACTTCTATTGAATGGGCCGTGCACAGTAGCAGCAGAGGTGCTGCTCCTTGCAGAGCAGGGCTACCCTATAGGCGGTGTGCCCAGAGTAGCAGCTGAGAGGCAGTTGTGCACTCATATTTATACTGACTTTTAATTATGTGCAAATTAGGGGGCAGTTTATGCAGACATTTCTAGGAAAAGGGTGTTAACTTCTGGATTCGTTGCCAGGTCAGGTCATTGCCGTGGAAAGGGACAGTAACATCTGGGTGCAATGGTAAACTGACATGGCACACTGTGGGGGGCATGTCTTATAGAAAGCTGCTTCTGCTGCAGCCCTGTTTTAGATAGTTGTCTATTTGGTCCCGTGTCCCCACCTCTGGAGTTGAGTCCCACTTCCTGCCTCAGAAGGAGGGCTCAGTTTTGCCCCATGTAGGTCTGCTTGAGTGTCTTCATGACATGGCAGCTAGCTTCCCAGAGTTAGCTATTGAACTACCTCAGACAGCAAGGTGAAAGCGGCAATGTATTTTATGATCTAGCCTCAGGAGTCATACACTGTCATTTCTGCAAATTCTATTGCTTGTACATATTAGCCCTATTATCCAGTGTGGGAGGAGGCTACCCAAGGCCAGACATACAATGAGATGAGAGTAAATGAAGCCACCTTGGAGACTGACAGCTGCAAACACACACAGAACATTTACAAACCTTGATCACATACTAGTCACAGAGCAAGTTTCAACAAACTTCAAAGAATAAGTACCATACAGGCAAGATTCTTTGATCACAATTCAATTAAGTTAGAAGTTAATAACAAAAATATAAACTAAATGTTACTCTCTAGAAATGAAAAATACACTTCCAAATAACTCATAGGTCAAAAAAATCATAATATGGATTTAAAAATACTTAGAACTAAATGATAATGAAAACATGAGATGCAGTGAAAACAGTTCTTTAAAGATAGTTTATAGCCTTACATATTTATATTAAAAAAGAAGAAAAGCTGAAAATTAAGGAATTATATTTTCAACTTAAGCAATTTCTTAAAGAATGAGTAAACCCAAAGGACGTAGAAAGAAGTAGATAATAAAAATGAGAGCAGAATCAACAAATTAGAAAAGATACAACAGAGAAAATCAACAAAGTTAGGAAGCTAAGCATTTGATTTTTTCTTTTTCTTTTTGAATAGAGACAGGGTCTCACTATGTTGCCCATGCTGGTCTTGAACTCCTGAGCTCAAGCAATCCTCACAACCTTAGCCTCCCAAAGTGCTAGGATTACAGGCGTGAGCCACCACACTTGGCCTAATTCTTTTTTTTTTCTTGAGAAGGAGTCTTGCTCTGTCACCCAGGCTAGAGTGCAGTGGTGCGACCTCAGCTCACTGCAACCTCTGTCCCCCGGATTCAAGCGATTCTCCTGCCTCAGCCTCCTGAGTAGCTGGGACTACAGGCACCCATCACCACACCCTGCTAATTTTTGTATTTTTAGTAGAGACGGGGGTTTCACCATGTTGGCCAGGCTGGTCTCAAACTCCTGACCTCAAATGATCCACCCACCTTGGCCTCTCAAAGTGCTAAGATTACAGGTGTGAGCCAGCACACCTGGCCTAATTCTTTAAAATGATTAAAATATGGATCTCTGGCAATGTGAATCAAGAAAAAGAAAGCAAGTACAAATAAATATTTATAAAGGAGGACATAATTATAGGTAAAGCAGAAATTTAAATGATAGAATAATTTTATAATAACTTTATGGCAATACATTTGAAAACTTAGACAAAATAGACATATCCTTTAAAAACACAATGTATGGCCAGGCGCAGTGGTTCACGCCTGTAATCCCAGCATTTTGGGAGGCCGAGGCAGACGGATCACGAGGTCAGGAGATCGAGACCATCCTGACTAACACGGTGAAACCCCGTCTCTACTAAAAATACAAAAAAAAACCTAGCCGGGCGTGGCAGCAGGCGCCTGTAGTCCCAGATACTTGGAAAGCTGAGGCAGGAGAATGGCATGAACCCAGGAGGCGGAGCTTGCAGTGAGCTGAGATGGCACCATTGCACTCCAGCCTGGGTGACAGAGCGAGACTCCGTCTCAAAAAAAAAAAAAAAAAAAACAAAAAACCCCCCAAAACAAAAAAAACACAACTTATTAGAAGTGGTTGAAAAAATAGAAAGCCTGAACTAGTACTTTAGATAGTCCTGTGATACGGTTTGACTCTGTGTCCCCACCGGAATCTCATGTTGAATTGTAATCTGCAGTGTTGGGGGAGGGGCCTGGTGGGAGGTGATTGGATGATGGGAGTGGATTTCCCCCTTGCCATTCTCACGACAGTGAGTTCTCATGAGATCTGGCTGTTTAAAAGTGTATAGCACTTCCCCCTTTGCTGTCTTTCTCTCCTGCTCCTACACATGAAGACATGCTCATGTCCCCTTTGCCTTCTACCATGATTGTAAGTTTCCTGCGGGCTTCCAGTCATGCTTTCTGTACAGCCTGCAGAACTGTGAGTAAATTAAGCCTCTTTTCTTCATAAATTACCCGGTCTCGATGAGAACTGGGTAATTTACAGCAGCGTGAGAACAGACTAATATATCCTGCTAAGGAAATAGAAGCAATAGGAAAAAAAATTAATGAATAAACACCAGTTCTATAGATGAAACACATGTCTTACACAAATCTCACAAAAACTTACAAATAACAGATCATTCCAGTCTTACACAAACTTTTTCAGAGAAAAAGAAAAGAGGTGGCTGGGCACGGCTACAGATTAGTTGGGCATGGTGGCACACGCCTGTAATCCCAGCTACTTGGGAGGCTGAGGCAGGAGAATCGCTTGAACCCTGGAGACGGAGGTTGCAGTCAGCCGAGATCGCACCACTGCACTCCAGCCTGAGCAACACAAGTGAAACTCTCTCTCAAAAAAAAAAAAAAAAGAAAAAAAAGAAAAGAGGTAAAACTCCCCCAACTCATTCTACAAAGCTAGACTAACCTAGATGCCAAATCATAGATAACAAAGACAGGAAAATGTCAGACTTATTTTTGTTTATTAATATAGATGCAAAAATCCAAAATAAAATATTTGCAGATTGAGTCTGATGATATTATCTATGTAAAATAAATCATAACATTCTATGAGTGAGTTGAGTTTATCCCAGGAAAGTAAAATTTAATATTAGGAAAATCTCTAAATATAATTGAACACATTATATGATCAAGTGAAAAGATCCAGCCTTTGATGAATTTCAACATACATTTGATAAAAACTCTCAGTAAATTAGAAATCAAGTGGAACTTCATTCACCTGATCAAGAGGGGTCTCCAAAAACCCTATAATAAATGTCATCCTAAAGAAGAACTATCAGAAACATTAAAGTTATGAACATGACAAATATACCCACCATCACCACTTCTATCCAACATTGTACTCTAGGACCCAGCCAGCACAGTAAGACAAGAAAAATAAGCCAAAGGAGCAAGATTATTTTATTTCTCTAAATATACTCAACATAGTTATTTTATATTCTGTGTCTCATAATACTATTAGTTGTTATTTGCAGGTATTTTTCTACTATGTGTTGTTTTTGCTGGTTGTATCAGTTAGGGTTCTCCAGGAAACAGCCAGTGGTCTATATGTAGACATATCGAAGGGGATTTATCAGGGGAATTGGCTCACACAATTATGAAGGCCAAGAAGTCCAACGATATACTGTCTGAAAGCTGGAAAACCAGGAAAGCCATTGGTGTAATTCAGCCTGAGCCCAAAGGCCTGAGAATTGAGGCAGACAATGGTATAACTCTCAGTTTGAGGCTGAAGGCTTGAGAACCAGGAGCTCTAACGTTCAAGGGCCGGAGAAGATGGATATCCCAGCTCAAGAAGAAAGCAGCTTTGCCGTGCTCTGCCTTTTTCACTCTATCTGGGACCTCAATGGATTGGATGATGCCTGCTTACACTGATGAGGTTGGATCTGTACTCAGTTTACTGATTCAAATGCTAATATCTTCTGGTAACATCCTCACAGACATACTGAGAAATAATGTTTCACCAGCTATCTGAGTATCTCTTAACCCAGTCAAGTTAACACATAAAAATGAACAATCACATTGTTTCTTGTTTACAGTGCCATGTTTCCTTGTTCAGTGATAGACATTTAACTGTGAGTCATTCATTTTCTTTGGAATTTTATCTGTGGAAATTATTTGAGGCCCGAGACAAAGATTTACATTTGCTTCTGCTGGGCACCTGAGGCACTACCAGTCTGGTACATTTTATACCAAATTATTGGCTTGAGTTTGTCTAGATCCTCTAGGTAGAGTGGATCTGACTGCATATGGTGTGAAATCTAACTTGTAGTAATGGATACTCAGGAGGTAATGCTTCCTTCCTACACTCATTACTACTGCTGAGGATTAAAGCATGCAATTTTCTTACAATTTCCTAGGTTTGGGGATGGGGTGAGTTTTTTCTAGCTCTCCTGTACATTGAGAGTACAGCCCTTTGGGGTTCTAAGCTTATACAGGGGAGTATGTGACCATGTTGGGCAGACTGGGGTTTTATCTTCTATCTCTGGTGCCCTGAGAGATCATGAAAACTGAAGTTAAATTTCATCTGTCAGCAAATGACCCTGTATTAGTTACTAAGTGCCATAATATTGTGGCATAATACCATACCATACCAAAGCTCAGTAGCTTAAATTAATGAGTATTCATTATTGCTCAAGAGTCTTCAAATTGGCTCAACGGTTCTTCTCATTCAGCTGGTCTCACTAATGTGTCTGCAGTCAGCTGTGGACAGGTAGATATCTTTGCTGCTCTTGCCTGGGCTCTCTCACATGTTTGGAGATCTGCTGGCTACAGGCTGGTCCATGATGATCTTAGCTGGGATGGTTGTGATGGCACAACTCTCTTCCACCTTGTCACTCATCCTCCAGCTGTCTCAGGCTTGAGGCTTGTTCTTATAGTGAAGGCAGGAGACCAAAAGAAAGAGTAGAAGTATTCATGTCTCTGAAGGCCTAAGCTTGGAACTGGCACACCATGATTTCTTCCAGATTCCACCGGCGAAAGCAAGTTACAAGTCCACTCAGATTTAAGGGGTGGGAAAGCAGGGTCTGCCGCTTTTTTTTTTTTTTTTTTTTTCCTCCTCAGAGATCCTTGTTCCAAAGAGTCCACCTCTTGATGCAGGGAGCTGCAAAGTCACAGGGCAAAGGAGATGGATTCAGGTGGAGGCAGAGAATTGGTGCTCTTTTTGCAACTCATCTATCACAGCCCCCAAGACTAAAGTTGGCTTCAGTGCTCTGCTTACTTCTCTGGGTCTGCCTTTACCTAGATTTTGGCTGGAGTGATTCTTATTTTCTTGCCAGCACATTGATACATTTAAGAATATTAAAAAATATCATATTTATACATATATATTCTCTTCTTTATTGTGTTTTAATAAAAATTACTTTATTTTTGTTTTGTTTTGCTATTTATCATGTTTTCAGTGGGAAGATCAAACAAGGCACCTGTCATACTGTCTGACTGACACTGGGTGAGTCTCTGTCTTTGCACATGTGACTGTCTTCCTGAAAGTCTCTCTCCCAATCTTTGAGACTCCACTCAAATGCTGCTTTTGTGCTTTTTTTTTTTTTTTTTTGAGATGGAATCTCGCTCTGTCGTCCAGGCTGGAGTGCAGTGGCATTATCTCTGCTCACTGCAAGCTCCACCTCCCAGGTTCACGCCATTCTCCCGCCTCAGCCTCCTGAGTAGCTGGGACTACAGGTGCCCACCACCATGCCCGGCTAATTTTGTTTTTGTATTTTTAGTAGGGACAAGGTTTCACCGTGTTAGCCAGGATGGTCTCGATCTCCTGACCTGGTGATCTGCTTGCCTCCGCCTCCCAAAGTGCTCGGATTATAGGAGTGAGCCACCGCGCCCAGCTTTTTGTGCTTCTTTGTCTGTCCTGTTCACCTAGGCAGAGCTAGGCCCAGGGTGAGCCCCTTGTTCAAAAATTATTAACAATTTTAAGACAGTGACAGCAGAATATTCTACTAAGAGTGATGCCCTTCTACATGTGGGGTTCTGTACAACTGCACAGGTCACAATCCCATGAAGCTGGCCCGTATAGTAATTATTGGTTTACATCTCCATTTCCCTTACTAATCACTGGATGGCTATGAGAGAACACTGCCTAAGGTAAGCCTGTCTGATTAATCTGTATGCCCCCAAGAGGCTAGCAAGGTGCCAGGTATAATCAGTAAAGGGTTGTTGAATGAACAAATGAAAATAACATCATGTTCTCAATTCTAAAATGCACCAACTCTGATAGCTTTAACAGAAAGGTAGAAGAGTCATATTAAATGTCCTCGTTTATTGTAAGATGCTTTCCAGTTTCAGAATAGTTTACAAAATACAGGTCTTAGAACTGCGAAAACACCGTGGTGCTATTTAGCATCCTCTGTGATGGCTGTTCTTTTTTTTTTTTTTTTTGAGACGGAGTTCCAGGCTGGAGTGCAATGGCACGATCTCAGCTCTGCAACCTCTGCCTTCCGGTTTCAAGTGACTCTCCTGCCTCAGCCTCTGAGTAGCTGGGATTACAGGCGCCCGCCACCACACCGGACTAATTTTTGTATTTTGGGTAGAGACGGGGTTTCACCATGTTGGCCAGGCTGATCTCGAACTCCTGACCTCAGGTGATCCGCCTGCCTCAGCCTCCCAAAGTGCTAGGACTACAGGCGTGAGCCACTGCGCCTGGCTGTCGGCTGTTCTTTTTTTTTTTTAAATCTTTAAGACTGAGTCTGGCTCTGTTGCCCAGGCGGCAGTGTGGCACAATCTCAGCTCACTGCAATCTCCGCCTCCCGGGTTCAAGCAATTCTCCTGCCTCAGCCTCCTGAGTAGCTGGGATTACAGGCACGTGCCACTGCACCCGGCTAATTTTTTGTATTTTTAGTAGAGACGGGGTTTTACCATGTTGGCCAGGCTGGCCTTGGACTCCTGACCTCAGGTAATCTGCCTCCCTTGGCCTCCCAAAGTGCTAGGATTACAAGCGTGAGCCACCACGCTAGGCCTGAGGGCTCTTCTTATGCTCCACGGAAAGTGAGATGTTTCCTTCAGTTCTAAAGTAGGTTCCTGGGAACAACTTTCTCTCTTATTTTCTCTGACATCTGCTCTTGACTGAACCCTGGGCTGGAAATGGTCTGCAACCTCAGTTCATGATTGAAGAGACAATGAACTGTTCTTGTGAGCAGCAGGGTAGGTGACCAATCTACTAGTCTCTTACCAGACTTCTAGGTCTCCCTTGGGAGGAGGGCTCTCCAAGCCCCTTATGTTATTTAATGTAATGTGGCATCTTAAAACATCATCTCCCTGAGGAAAAGAGATCTTGGCTCCCAGTTGTAGCTCTTCTGGGTCTTTAGCTTCTCCGTCCCCTGCCTCGGTTTCCCCCTTTATACAGGGAGGAGAGCCGGTGGCTCCACAAGGAAACAGAGAGCAGGAAGTTGTTGGGGTGCAGGGTGGGGGCCGTTGAATCAGAACAACTCCAAGGTATGTTCCTAGAGAGGTGGACAGTCTCCCAAGCCTCCCAAGCCCACACCTCACCACCCCAAGCTTTCAAGATCGGAAAAGGTAGAGGAGGGAAGAGGGCCCACTGAACCTCCACCCCCAACTTTCAGCGCCGGAGGCAGTGTTCCCTCACACGCACCCTGGAAAGCCAGAATCCGGAGCCACCCCTTCCCCCACGTCTTCAGCCCCTCCCCCTGCGGCTTCCCCACCGCGGCCCCCTCCCCCCCATTACAGCATCGCTCTGGGCGCCAAGACGGATTCAAGCCAGGGGACTGCTGCAGTCAGCTCTCCGCCTCTCGGCTCCCGCAGCCTGTGTCCGGGCTCCGCAGCCTCCAGCTGTGCTTCGAACAGTCCCTTTCCCCCGACCCCGACACCGCCACGGCACAATCCCAGGCTCAGGGCCCACAGGCGGGCGGGCACAGTGGGCACGGGCGGGGGCCCAGCACAGGCTGCAGGTACAGCGGGGCTCTCCCTCCACACTGGGGATGCCTCGGCTGTACGGACTGTGGGTGGGGGATGCCTGCCAGCGGCTCAGAGGCCGGGCACAGCGCCCCATCCTGGCAGGGGCTGGGGCAGAAGAAGGGGGGCCCCCTGACCCCAGGCCAGGAGCTGAGGTCGGGCGGCCGACTGGGAAAGCCCGAAGGAGAGTCTCCTAAGCGGACGGGCCTGGGAGCTGTGTGTGACATTCAGGGCGTGACTGCGCCTCGGCGGGGGGCGAGACCCGGTCAGTGAGGCTAAGCTGGCCCCCGGCCGCCCGCCCGCCGCCGGGCTTGGGTCCCTGTGCCCAGGTCGGCTGTGCGTGGCCGTGACACTTCGGGTGCCTGTTCCTGGGTCCCCGGGGAGGGGGATCTCATTCCTGCCCCTACGCTGGGTGCCCCCAGCACCGTCGCTCAGCGAGGTGGGCGCTCCTCGGGGACCCCGGCGGCCGCCCGCGGGCGGCGACCTCGGCTCTCCTGGGTCCGCGCGGGGGCGAGGAGCTCGGTCCCCCTCCCTTTCCCTCTCCCTCTCCCGGCTCGGTCGCCCTGCGCGGGGGCGGGGGCGGGGGCGGAGCGCGCGGGCGGGATCCCCCCCGCCTCCCCTTCCCGGTCCCCGGGAAATCCAGCCTCCGTGGCTTGGCCGCCTCCCGCTCCCGCGCCCGCTGCCGCTCGGCGCTCGCTCGGGGCTCCGCAGCCGGCGCGGCCCCTCAGCTGGGGGCTCCGCAGTGCCGGGCCCCGGTCCCTGCCCGCCTGCCCAACGCCGCAACGCCCCCGGCCCGGGCCGCTGGCACCATGTAACCCGGCCATAGCCCGAGCCGGGCCAGGTAAGCCGCGGGGAGGAGTGGGGACGGGGCCGCGCTTGTGGCGCCCTCTGCAGCGCCCCCCAGGCTCGGCCCGGCTGCGGCCCGGGCGCCGCCCACGCCCCGGGCTCCAGCGGCCTCGGCTCCCGGCCCCGGGAGGGGGGAGGGGCTGGGCCTCCTCGGCTGCCCCCGCTCCTGCCCCAGCCTGGCTGCCAGCGGGCCAGACCCGAGGGGCGGGCGGGGACCACGCGGACCGCGGACCCACTCTCCCGGTCAGTGCCGCGGGGGCAGGCCAGCCCCGGCCCAGCCCTCGCCCGGCTGGAGGCTTGGGTCTGGGAGGGAGTAGCCCGCTGGTTGAGGGGGGGAAGTCGTAGTGTTGGGGAGATCCGGAGAGAAGTTTCCTCTGCAGGTGTGTGAATGTGAGTGCGTGTCGCTGTGTGTCTGTGCCGAGTGTGTCACTGTGTGGGTCTGTGGGTGATTGTGTGTGCCGGTGAGTGTATGCCGTGTGTGCGTGTGCCACTGTGGGCGAGAGTGTGTGTGCATGTTAGTGGGTGTATGCAGCATGAGTGTGGAGGGTGGTACTGTGTATGTATCTGTGGACATGTGAGTGAATGAGTGTGTGTTGTCCCCGTGTGTGTCTCTGTGAGTGTGTGAATGGATGTGTGTGCCGGTGTGACTATCTCTGTGAGTGGGTCCCGGTATCTGCCCTGTGTGACTGTGTGTGTGTGTGTGCGAGTGTGCGCGCGTGCGTTGGCTGTGTGAGAGAGAGTGTATCTGAGCACGGTTAACTCTGAATCACCCACACCTGTGCTTTGTCCCCCCCCCACGCCCCCCCCCCGTCCTCCCATTCCTGGTGGGATATAGGACAGGGAGATGAGACTTTTCCGAGGTCAGATCATCCCCCCTTCTCTGGGGACCTCTGACCCTTCATTCAGGCAAGAGCTATGTGGCACTCCCCATCTTAGTCTCTACCTTCACCTACCTCAGGGGGTGCCCTCTGGGATGTTGTTGGTCGTGTCCTTCCTGCATGCTGAGGTCCCTGGTGGGTGGGAGGGGGGATCTGGGGTGAGCTGGAGTATGTGCCTGTGTGTGCTGCTTCTCCTTTTGGGGGCCTGGGAACTTGTGTCATCTCAATAATGCTTCACCGAGGGCCTTTTAGAGCTAGGAGATGAGGAGGCCAGGTGGAAGCGTCTGCCCTGTTAGTCATCAGAGCAGGTGGCGCTCTCCCAGACTTCCAAGTCCCAAGCCTTCAAGTTCTGGGTCATTGGTTCAGTCCACTGGCTCCGGGTGGGTCTGTACTAAGCTCTTTGAAGTAATAATAATAAAATAATGCCCTCATATTAGTTCAGGGCTTTTGAAAATGCTGCCCTCTGAACTATTCTTATTTCCCCAACAGCCTTGGGAAGCAGCAGGACAGGTATCACGTTAAGCCATATGAAATTGCCAATATTCAACTGTTTTTATTTAACCTACAAAAACAGCAATTTCACATGGTTCAACCAAATATAATGCCGATTTACAGATGAGGATGTTGAGGCTTGAGAAATGAATTGCATTTCCCACAACCACACACTGCTAGTCAGTGGTACAGAAAGACTTCAGCCCAGGTCTTTCAGTGACCCAAAGCATTGGGCTGGGCCAAGGTTAGAGAGTGGTACTTCCTGGTGTGCTCTCTCTGACCCTGGGGGCACTGCCCTCTACCTCTGCGCAGCATTCCCTGAATGCTGGGGCTACTTCTGCACCCAGCTGCCAATGCCTAAAAGAGAGAGGGGGGGGAAAAGAGAGGAGGGAGGGGAGGGAGAGGCTTCGTGAGCTGGCAGTGAATCAGGGTCTAAAAAGGGAGCTGGGAGGGCTAGGGTGGCAGGTGTTTCTAAAAGGAACATGAACATAGGATGAACGGCCTCACATACAGCCCCCGCATCTCCCACCCGCCACTGCCCCACTGATCTGGCAGGCAGGGCCCACGGAATTTTGTGCCAGGGGGCTCACATCCAAGGAGTGAGCTTGTATGTAGCTGTAGAATGATGGCCAGGAGAGGAACCTTAGAATTGACTTGGTCCAATGTCTTCATTACAAACTGGGGACTCTGAAGCCCTGAGAAGGGAGCGGATTTGCCCAAGGTCACACAACAAATTTGTGGGTTCCTAGGCTAATCTTAGACCAGGAACTTTGCAATCCTCCATGTTGCCTTCTATTCCTGAACTCTCCCCACCCCCATCAGAGCTGAGTACAGGGGATTTTTGGAAAAGAAATGAAGACTCAAAAAGCCTAAGGCTGTACATCTTTCAACTTGGGACTCCTTGCCAAAGAGAGGGCGCTACAGATGTCGCTGGGGATGGGGATTCCTAGCCACACCCACCACCGAGGTAGGCTATGGGCTTGTCTTGATTCCTACTGGTGAGGGGCTGGAGCTGCTACAGGCCAGACTCCCAGACTTTCTCGTGTTAGTACCTGCTTTCAGCGGCTGCCTGACACCTAACATCATCTCTTCCAGCTGATGTTGGGGCTCGAGCTGGCTAAGCTCGTTTTCCTTCATCCTCCCCAATTTCCAATGCATTTTGCCTCTAGCTGGATGGACTATTCCTTACCTTATTGGGTTCCTAATGAATAGAGAAACTTCTGGGGCTTGTCTGATTTAGGAAGGGTCTGTAGTTACCCCTAAACCCTTTCTAATGAAATCTTCCAGGAGTCTAGGACAAATGATAAAGGGATTGCCCCCATATTACAGGTGGGGAGACTGAAATTCAGCAAGGGGCCCCGTATTTGGTTGCTTTTTAGTTTTTTGGGGGTGAGGTGGTGAAGGGAGCAAATGATGATAAAAACTTTTCCCTAGAGGAGCTTCCAAAGACCCCTTCTGGTCTTACCATCCCCATGGTCAGGAAACCTTCCCAGATTCTGATTTCATTCCCACTTGGTAGAGTCAAAGCTTTGTCACTCAGTGGGGGTTGGAAGAACAGCTGTGTACCCTCCACTATGCAAGCATTATGTCTTGATTTCCTCTTTATCCACCCCGCCCCTCCCCAGTCTGAAGGCTGCTGGCTCAGCGGGCCTCCTGCCGTCTGGGGAGTCTGGGTTTGAGCTGGGGTGAGGCAGTGGCACCATCGTTATGGTAACGAGCTGCCAGCTCATCATTGCTAATAACTTGTCAGGCCCCTGGGCTCTATGCAGCATCTCTTCCTACCAGCCCTTCTTCCCATGTCACAGACAGAAAAAGTGAGGCTTTGAGGGAGGGGTCTGGGAATAAGGGAGTCTGGAGAAGTGGGTGGCCTTGTCCCTGGGACTGTAGCTGGAGAGCTGCGGGGAGGCTTCTTGGAAGCTGGTTTACACATATGGTTACATAGGCTTGCATATGATTGTGTGGGCTGTTAACATGTGAAAACACTCAGAACATGCTTGTATAAACTTATACATGCTAGCTGACATGTTCATGTGTTTTTACACAGCAGCCCACAGGCAAACATGCTTCCAAGCTTCAGAACATGCTTGTGCCTGAATACTGTCTCTACCATCTGCACATAAGGCACCCAAGAAATCTGGGTTTGTGGGGGTGTCCAGGTATGTGGGTGGGGATCTGATCTTTTTCTGATGCAGCTTCAAAGTGTCTTGTTAACAAAGGGACAGAATGGTCCCAGGGTTCCTTCTTCTTCCTTCCAGTCAAGAGCTCAGAGTGGAAGTGGGCTGGGGATGGTGTCGGGGACCCAAGCTCCTAGCTCCCAAAGGTCCCTGCTTCTATGCCCTTTGAGCTCAGGTAGTCTCTGCCCCCCTCACTCTCTGTTCTTTCTCATCCTCTCCTCTTCCTGTGTGTAAATATTAAAGAGCTGAGCCTGCAGGGCTGATGTAGACATGGGGAGAGAATGCAATTAAAAAGGATTCCCTCGCCCCCATCTCGACACCCCCGCCCCGCAGTCCCTCGCTCCTGCTTCTTCCCCTCTCCCCTCTCCCCTCCCCTCACTCAGTGCTTCCACATGTCTCTCCTCCCCCCAGTCCAGATGGGAGCTGGCTCCTTCAGAAAGGGGGCTCAGAACAGGGTTTGGGGAGCTACCTCTCTCTGCCTCCCCCCACCACATCTGTCTGCAGGGCTGGAAGTCCCCACGTGAGTATTTCTTTTATTTTGGGGGTGGTGATTAAGAAGGAAAGTGGTTTTTAGAACCAGCTGTGAGTGGCGTTGAGAGGCTCTGGGCTGAAGGAAGGTGGGTGGGGTCCTCTCTCAAGGCTTGCTCAGGGAAGCCCCATATCTGGGTTTCTTTTCTCTCTTGGGACATAGAGGGAAGGTGGGGGGGATTGTCAGGTGCCCCCGGTGAATGGGAGCGACAGTGGGAGGGGCAGGGGAGAGGGGCTTCTGTTCTAAAGAGGGTGTGTGGTGGGGTAAGCCTGTTCCTTCCTGGCAGCCTGGGTTTCTGAATACCGGGGCCGGGAATGTCGCTGGGAACTGTCCCGGGTGCTGAATGGGACTCGGCGGGGATTTGCTCCTTCGGAGCTGTCCCGAGTGCTGAATGAGGCTTCGTTTGGTCCCGATGGTGGAAAGGCGATGGGCAGTGGGAAGGGCTCACTAGAAAAATTCTCCCAGATGACCCACTTTCCAAGGGCACAGTCCCTGGAAGGAAATACGTATTTGGGGTTCTTCCTATGTTTTAGGTCTCACAGTTGTTAGTGGTATTTAGGAACCCTTCCGCCAAGGGGCCCCTCTCCCCTTTTGCTGTTTCAGTTCCTCCTCTCCCTTCCAAAACCATCCTACTGTTATTATTGGGGTAGAGTTGGAGAATGATTTTGTGCCTGTGAGATCTCATCTCCTGGGAACGTTTTTTAGCGCAACAAGCTCAGAGATATTGATACCAGCCTTTCACCTACTGGGGCCCAGAAATTCAGGCTCAAGGTGCTTCTGGATTAAGAGAACTTGGGTCTTTCTGCTTAGGTGTGGGGTGGTTACAGCTCAGGAGTTCAGGATCACTTGATTGACCGCTTGATATTCCCTTGCCCACCATACTTTGGGATTTGGGACAGGGGACACTGAAATATTCTGCAAGCCTGTCTTGTGTTCTGTCCATTTCCAAACCTAGCTCAGAGCAGCATTTGGGAGATACTTTTTGTTGGGGAGGAAGATTTTTAAGCAAAAGATTCAAGGAGTGGGTGGGGTTGTTCAGTGCCATGGAGAAGAGAAGGAGGAGGCTACTGGAGACAGGGCAGTGGGAAAAGAGGAAGATCTGGGGGAGTAAAAAATATTCAAATGGAGGGATGAGGTCTGGATCTCAGTCTTTAGTTCTCTTGGATATCTTTCTCCTTATTACTTAGAGTCAGGGTCATTTCAAGTATCTGTATCTTATGCACTGTCTTTGTAACCGTGAAGGGAATAGAGCAAGGAGTTATTTCTCAAGGTCCCTTCCCTTGTCATCCCAGGGGGATGAGAGCCAAATGTCAGGACATGCAGATGAGTCTGTAGGGGAATAACAGACAGGAAGAGTTGATGGTGGCTTCACCTCCCATCCCCAAGAGTACAATCAAATATTCAAATGGGATCCTCCCTGTGAGGAGAGGAAGGAGACAGTTTCCAGATAATACTGGGCAAAAATTGGGTGTGGCAGAGAGTTCAAGAAAAGGGAGAGGAATCTAGGGACCTCAAACTAAACCAGTTGATCCTTTCCCAGATGTGACTTGTAGTTCATAAGGAGCCCCTCACCCATCATGTTTTTGATGTAACTCATCAAGATGATTCCTGCCTTCTCTAGCTGCTTGGGAGGAGCTGAGTTTTCCTCTGCTGTGGGTGCTGGGAGGTGGTGGGTGTGGGTGTGGGTGCCTGTTTGGGGAGGGGAGGTGTTTGTGCTCCACTCAGCTCCCTTGGTTACATAACAGCTTTGATAAGACTTTACTTTGGAGCTGCTGCTCCTGCCTGAAGCAGTCACCCCTCCACCCCCACATGAAATGCTAGATGTCCACCCCCTTTTCCCTGGCCCCTTGGAGAGTCCTGCTCTTCCTGATCCACTGTTCCAGCAGCTGCTTCCCTGCCAGGAGGTGTCTGCAGCTTGCCTCTCTGCTCCCTTCCCAGCTTCTGTTTTTAAAATACTTGCTTCTTTTGTTATTTGAGCCCAGGTCACCCCCTTTACATTTTTAAGCCCCCTGGTCTAACCTCTCCCTTGGCAAGGCCCACAGGCTGGGAAGGGAGGGGTTCACTCATCATGAAGTTGCCCTCTAGGGAAGAAAAGGGGTGTCCTAGGAGGTTTTAGTGCCCACAGTTAATTTCCTTACTGTTTCTTCCTCTGCCCCAATAACTGTTTTGGAGTTTGAGAGTGTTAGACTTTTACCCAGAGGTACTGGGAGGAAGGCCTTTGGCCTTGATATTTTCTCTTTCTTTTCTTTCATTCTTTCTTTTTTAGAGTTAAGGGGTTGTGTGTACGGGGGGATTGTCTCCTGGGTTTGAAGAGGTACACCTACTTTATTGTTACTCCTACCAAGGTTGTCTGAGGAAATATTCGTTTCTCTAGGCATGGGATGAGGGCATAACAGAGCCCTTTTAAAAAAAGTGACGTTTCTTTTCCCCCTGAGAGTGGGTGGGAATGGGATGTGTCCAGGAGTGGGCATATCTCATTGATAACAGGAACGACTTTCCAAATAGAGAAGTGGGAGACTAGCAAGAGGAGAGAGCAAACGCAAACTTGTGATGTACTTGGAGAGAATACGAACTTTGTGGACAGGATAGAAGCCAGGGGAGAGGCTGGATATCTCTGCAAGATCTGGGACTCCATGGACATGCATGTGTATTTCTGCCTGTGAGTGGGTATATGACTGTGTATATGTCCATAAGTATGTGTGAGTATGCTGTGTATATGTGTATAAGCACATTTATTTGTATAAGTGTGAATGTGTGTATATATATGTATGACTCTATGTATGCATTCATGTATATATGTGAATGAGAAGGAAATTACTGAATTAAACTAGTGTGTGTGTCTGTGTGTGTGTGTGGTGTGCTTATCCAGTAATGCATATGTGTGAGTGTAAGCATGCATGTGAGCATGTATGTGGGGCATGCATATACATACCGTATCAACCACATATGAATATATGTACACAAGTTGAGCCAAACCTGTGAATAAATGTGAGAAAGAGAGAGAGAGACCAATTCTGACTGAATGTTGGGCTACCCAAAAGTGTCTTCCCATTACCTTGAACTTGATCACCCTGCTACTTGTAGCTCTTCTCCAGAAAGTAGGCTCTCTGAGGTCTCTCAAATTCTCATGTCCTTGGGAGCCAGCTCTTCTCCATCATATGAAAGGAGTTTGCAGAGGGAAAACCTATAAGGCCTTGGGGATAGCCGAGTAAGAAATCCAGGCTTCGGGCTGTTCAGATGCTGTGGTGCTCAGAGCTGTCTGTGGGGAAAGCGGATGGGAACTTAAATATTAACATTGCTACAGAGGTTTCAAAATCCAACAAGTTGGGCCTAGTGGATGAAAGGGATAGTGAGCAAGAGGGGAGCCCAAGTGTGTGCATAAGCCTCACACATACAACACGTAGCAATACACGTGTACAGGTACATGAGCCTATTACTTGTCTGTGCCATAATAGGGGTATATCAACATAGGTGCACTTTCTAACATGTACATCCATTAACAAATCTACAGGAGTGTCTATACCAACATGGGGATTTGTCAGCATGCACATACATGCTAACACATATACATGTGAACAGAATATACAGAAATATGTGGGCATATGCTAACATTTGTCTGATTACAACCCATGGCCATACATTTGTGCATCTCACTCATCCAGGTTAACAATAGCTTGCAAACATATCCTTCCCCATCACATGTGCCTCACCCAGTGCATCCATTCATTCAACCAGTGGTTATTTTATGCCTCTAATGTGCCACATGCTGTGTTGGGCACTAGGGATGGTCCCTGACCTCGGATAACTTGCAATCTTGGGAGGATAAAGGACCTGGAACCAAATAAGGAGAGTGTTAAGGAGGGTAGGTACACTTAAGTGTTCATTGGAGGGATTGGGGACCTAAAGAGAGGTAGGTTGGCTCTGGAGTGGGGAAGGGAAAGGTTTGGTAAAGGATCCATAGAAGGGGAGGCTTTTGAGTTGAGGCTTAAACGTTGAACAGGTGCTTACCAGGTGAGCAACTGTGGGAACAGGTATTTCAGTGACAGGAAATATTCCAGATGGTCTTCCCACTTCCACCCTTGCCAGCCCCACCTCCAAAGACTCTTCCCCAAAAAGCAGCCAGAGTAAAATGAGATCTTTCCTTTCCAGTTGCTTTCCATCTCACTCAGAGTGAAATCCAAAGTGTAGTGCATCCTGAGCAACATGAGTGCTATGTGTGCAAAGCCCCCTATTACCTCCTGGATCTCAGGGGCCACTCCTACGTGGGCTTCTTTTCTGTTCCATAAAAAGCACAGTTCCATGTGGAGGCAATCGCCCTTGCTTTTCCCCTCAGCCTGAAATGCTCTTCCCCCAGATATCCAGGCAACTCACTTCCTCACTGTATTCAAGTCTTTGCTCAAAAGTCACGTATTTGGAAAGACCTCCCCAATAGTCTATCTTAAATAGCCCATTGTCATTCTATCTCCTTACTCCATTATTATTATTATTATTTATCTCAGTACTTGCCACCACTATTATTTTATATATTTGCTTATCATCCCTCTTTTTCCACTAGAATATAAACTTCATGAACACAGGAGCTTCATCTGTTTTGTTCATTGCTGTATCTACAGTGTCCAGAAGAGTATTCAGCTTGGAGTAGGCACTCGATACATATTTGTTGAATAAAGAAATTTTACATAGTTGGCAGCCAGTGAGGAGAAAGGATCAAGGTGGAGCAAGACGCAAGGCCGGGAGACCAGTTAGGAACCTGTTGTCATAGCTTTGGTGAGCAATTAGGATGAGAGTGGCCTGACCTAGAACACCAGCAGTGGGGGTGGAGAAAAGGAGACACAATCTACAAACACGTGCGTGCACAAATATACATGCATGTGCTTGTACTTTAATCACATCTGCTGTTTTAGTAGGGGAAGGCTAAGGAAGAAAGTAAAAGTGTCTTTATGTGTATGTGTGGTATGTATGTCATGAACACCTCATGACAGGCTGGACACCCTCCAGCTAATGCTGACTGCAGTTCTCTCTTCCTTTGGATCTTGTCACCAATATCCCATGTATGTTAATTCTGGCCAGCCAGGCTGCAGAGGCCTGCCACGCAGGGGTCTCTGTGGTTCCACCCTGTCAGTGATGCAGGGTTCCTGCCGTAGGGAACAGGAGTCGGGAGCTGGGTCTTGAACAAAGGGAATAGTCTTAGGAGGTCAGAGCCACAGATAGAGACTTAGAGACACTTGGAGAGAGGCACGTGGACTGTGAGAGGAGTAGAGAGAAGGGGAATGGCTGCGGAGAGCTCAGAGATGGAAAGCTCAGGCATGGCCCAGACTTCCTGAAGCCAGATATGGTAGGGGTGGGACAGCATCCTCAGGCAGCTTCTAATGCCTGGCCTCAACCTCTTCCCTTCTTCCCTTCTTCCCTTCTTCTCCTGCTCCACTCTTGGTCCTCTACCCTGGTGGTGTGGATGCCTTAGCCAAGTATGGACTTAGGAATGATTTGTCCCCAGGGTTGTGATGTGAATTCAGGTATACGGGGAGACCTAGAGGAAGGGATCCTCATTTCTATAAGACATTTTGTGGTCTGGCAGTAGGGGAGGAATTTCTCTGAGTGTCTCAACTTTGGTTGTTTCCTTTCCTTTCCTTTTTTTTTTTTCAGATGGAGTCTCGCTCTGTCACCCAGGCTGGGATGCAGTGGCATGATCTCAGCTCACTGCAACCTCTGCCGCCTGGGTTCCAGCAATTCCCCTGCCTCAGCTTCCTGAGTAGCTGGGATTACAGGCATGTGCCACCACACCCGACTAATTTTTGTATTTTTAGTAGAGATGGGTGTTTCACCATGTTGGCCAGGCTGGTCTCAAACTCCTGACCTCAGGTGATCCGCCCACCTCGGCCTCCCAAAGTGCTGGGATTACAGGCGTGAGTCACTGAGCCCAGCCTGGTTGTTTTCCTTTCTCCCAAGAGAGCATGGAGAATTGAGCTTGTGTGGCAAAATGAGCAACTGAGGTTAAACCTCAGGCAGGACCAATCAGCTGCTAGCATGAAGAGACTAAGACATAGTATGTGGGGAAAGCTGGGAGGATAGCTGCTAAGAAAAGGAGGAAGTGGGAGTTGGGGGTCTGCCCCACCCCATGCCACTCCAGGGACCTCTGGTGGAGGGGAGTGGTCAAGGCCTAAGATCCTCTTTGGCACTTCCTTCCCCAGACCTGCAAGCACGGGGCTGGGTTGCTTCATGACTGAGAGGCCAGTGATAGAGCCCCTTCCAGGCTCTAGGGGTGTAGGGGGGCCTCTTGCCTCTCTCTTCTCTCATCTGGGCTAGGGGCCAGGGTGCTGCAGCCGCTCCCCTCCCACCTGGGCTGTGAGCATGGGGGTTGGGCCGAAGCAGCCGCCAGAGCCGCCCACCTGCCCGCGGTGTCATGGCAACGACTCTGCCCACGTGGACGATGAGGAAAGGGAGGAGAAGAGAGGAGAGGAGGTTTCACAGCAGACACGGGGATGGGAGGGGTTCCTCAGGGTCCTGCGTGCGGAAGCCCCCACCCCTCTAGCTTGGCCCCAGCCCTAGCTCCTTTCACCCCAGATCCCTGGGGCAGGGTGGGGCTGGTGTTCCAGCCCTGGCCTCGGAGTGTGCATGTCCTTGGATGTCCTGAGTAATGATGACCTTGGCTTCCCGCACTGTGGGGTCCTGGCCAGGGTCCTAGGGTATATGGGGCTTTGGCATGTTCAGGCGTCTCCCTCTCTCCTTACCTCACAAGTCGGGGATGGTGCCTGGGGCTGAGGGGATAAGAGCCCGACCTACTTCTCCATTTTCTCACTATTTTTCAAAAGGAAAATGACCCACTTTTCAGCCAATCGGACTGGGGCCTGTTCCCCGGCTGATTTCCTGAGCCCCCCTGCCCGGGCCTCTGCCCCATCCTCAGCCTATTAGCCACGTGCTGGACCCACTTCCTAAGGGCAGCAGGTGAACCTGTGTGAAGGGGTCCTCCCCTGCCATCTGCACCAGGCTGAGTTTGTTCTCAGGGGGGCAGGGGTGGGCCAAGGCCTGGCTGAGACCACATCAGCTCTGCATTGAGCAGACCCCTTGTCTGCCTCCACCCTGGGCACTCTGAGGGTCCTGCTTGCCATCCCCTTAGACCCCCAGGACACCCCTCTAGGCGAGGCAGGAAGGGCTCCGGAAGGGTGGAAGGAGGATTCTGCCCCTCCTCTCTCCCTGTGTCAGTGGATGGTGGCAGGCCGTCTTCCCAAGCTGCTTCATTTCCATGTGGAAAGGGAGCCTGTGGCACTGGAGAACCATGCCTGCCTGTCTGTCTATCTGTCTGTATGCCTGGCTGGCAGAGTTCCTCTGAGAGACCCCCCAGAGGGTTCTGCCTGTGCCTCATTTCCCAAGCCCCTCCTTTTCTCTAGGATATTGGTCTGGGCCTCCGAGCCCCCTCCCTCCCTCAGCTATATTGGCCTGGGCTGGCTTGGGGGGTGATTAGGGATTTAATTATTTAGTTTCTCCAGCTCAGTAGATTAATTCCATCCATCACAGGCAGGCTGAGCCTTCTTCCCCTCTCTGGACGGCCTGGTCAACCCCAGAGAGGAGGAGCATCATGGCTCACCTGGGTGTAGTACTGGATCTGGGAACAATGGATAAAGTTCTTGTTTGGGGAGGATTTGGTGAGTGATCCTGAGCGGATATGGGTGCCTAAGCGCTGTGAAATGGTCATGTATTTCTGTCATATGGGGATAAACATGTGGACACGTATTTAAGGTGTTGTATCTGTGCAGCTTCTATGCACACAAGCATCAAAGTCTATTAGATGGATAGGCGTGGTGGCTCAAGCCTATAATCCCAGCACTTTGGGAGGTCAAGGCAGGAGGACCTCTTGAGCCCAGGAGTTCAAGACCAGCCATGGCAACACAGTGACATTTTCTCTACAAAAAAATAAAAAATTAGCCAGGCACGGTGGTACATGCCTGTAGTCCCAGGTGCTCGGGAGTCCCAGGCAGGAGGATTGCTTGAGCCTGGGAGGTCAAGGCTGCAGTGAGCCGTGATAGTGCCACTGCACTCCAGTCTGGGTGACAGAGCAAAATCCTATCTGGGGAAAAAAAAAAAAAAGGAAAAAGGATCTATCAGATGGAAATGCACATGAGGTGTATGAACCCTCTCAGGAACAAGTTTGTGTGGATCTGTGTATAGTGCGTGACAGTGACTACATAGATGAGGTCAGGTGCTGTGTAAGTTGTGTGTGGATGACTGTGTGGCTGTGTAATTTGCCTCTGGCTGAACACCTGTTAATTTGTGAATGAGCAGTCTTGGGGCCGTGTATAGCTGTGTCTGAGGAAACAATGACAGAGATGGAAGGTTTCCCGGGGCTGAGTGATGAGAAAGGGCACACTGGGGTCCACCTATTGGCCTCCTCAGACTAGTTTGGTCAGGGAGACATGCTACTTTAAAGGCGCTCTGAGGTTGAGCGCGGTGGCTCACGCCTATAATCCCAGCACTTTGGGAAGCTGAGGCCGGCAGATCACGAGGTCAGGGAGACCGAGACCATCCTGGCCAACATGATGAAACCATGTCTCTACTAAACTACAAAAAAGAATTAGCCAGGCCTGGTGGCACCAGCCTGTAGTCCCAGCTACTCGGGAAGCTGAGGCAGGGGAATCGCTTGAACCTGGGAGGCAGAGGTTGCAGTGAGCCAAGATCACGCCAGTGCACTCCAGCCTGGTGACCGAGCGAGACTCTGTCTCTAAATAAATAAATAAATACATAAATAAGATAAACTTTAAATGAAAGTGTTCGTTCAGCCTGGGTCTTGGTCAGGCCTGGACCCAGACTGAGATTCAAATCCTTCTTCCACCATCTGTATGACCTTGGGAAATTTTCTTTACATTTATAAGCTTCAGTTTCCTCACCTATAAAATGGGAGTAATGATAGTGTCTACTGCAAAGGATATTTGTGAGGATTATACGAAGAAAAACATCTAAAGCACTTAATGCTGGGTCTGGACAATTGTAGGTATTCAGGAGCCTAACCTTAGACTTCAGAGTTGAAAGGCACCAGAGGTTGTCTGGTCTGAAATGTATTCAATGTATTCAGTGCTTGAATGCACACTGTACCATCCTGCAAAGCGGTCCTCTGCTTGCATGCCTCCCCAGACAGGACACTCCCAGCTCTTTAGGAAAGCCACATCACGTTGGAGCAGTTCTATCTGCTGGGAAGTTCTGGTCCAGCTGCAGGGAGTCATTGCCTTCCTTTCCCCTCTGTTTCTCCCCGTTTCGCTATGCCTCAGCTGTGGGGCACTCCTTGATGGCTCAGTTGCTGACCCTGAACTCACTGAGCACCTCCTGTATGCCATGTCTGTCCATGTAGCGATAGATCCCCTGAATCCTGGCCTTCAAGGAACTCACAGCTTACAAACAACTCTTTACCCCACTGTGGGGAAGGAATAGAGGTATGAGACCCAAGAGGAGCTGGCAATTGTGTCCTGGGATTGATGGGAGGGCACTTGTAGGGGAGGCCTCTTGGAAGAGAGTACACCTGCGTGGCAGCGGAGGGTTTAAGGTTGGGAGGACAGGGGTTTTGCAGTCTGTGCTGCCTTTTCTTTCTGTGTGCTCTCATGCTGTGTCTCTCAGCTCCTGGCTGTCTTCTGTGAAACCCAGAGAGAGCAAAGGTATAGACATCCCTGAAGCTGGGGCAGGGTCAGGCAGGGTTTCAGGCAGAGCTGAGGGGTGGGAGGTGCCACGACGTGAACCTGGCAGTCAGCCACCCAGCCAGCCTTCGTGGTTGGCTTCCTGTGGTTGACTCTTCTGTGGAAAAGGCCCAGAAAGAGGGCTCAGGCCCTGTTGCTAGAAGCCCCTGTCCCAGCTCACACAGAGAGCTTACAGGACAATGTGCTAATCCAGGAGGCAGTCCCAAGCTCTGGACACAAAGAGGGGACCAGATGCCTGGGCCAGAGAGTAGGAAAGGTCATCGGTGTGGCCAGGCTGAGAAACTCCTGCCCAGTGGACCCCTGCCATGGGCTTGGACTCCTATCTGCTATTCTTTGATGGCCCTGGTAGGCTCAGGTGTGGAGCATCCTGGAGGCTAGGGTAGCAGCAGCCCAAATCACATGCAAATGAAAGAAGGTGCTTTAGTGCTAAAGTCAAAAGAAGCCAACATAGGGAGATATATGTGCAGTTGCGTTGGATAGGTCAGCTTAGTTACTCATTGCCACAAGCTAAGGAGGTAGGTATTGTGATCCCATTTTACAGATGAGAAAACTGAGACTCAGGCAGATAACACAAATTGCTCATGGTCATAAAGATAGGTTGTGACATAATGGATGGAGGTGGATAATTGGCTCTCCAATACCCAGCTATGAGGTTGCTGGGCTTTCCCTTCCAGATCCCTGGAGTTGGAAGAGAGGCCACTAACCCTGGCTACAGGAGTTTGTGGGAGTCTGCAAATCAAGGTCCTCTCGTCCTCTCAGGTGCCACCATCTTTGGCTACCAGGACTGCTCTGCTGTCTTTGGTATGCTTAGGGTGTGGGAGGTCTTCAAAAGGAGCCCAGGCCAACAGAAATTCCTACATGTATGAAACAGATGAGTTTTCAGACTACCCATTTCTGATCCAAACCAAGTCATGTATGGATAGTAACAACCTTTGCCCAAAGCTGTCTAGAGATCCTCTCCTTGTCTCCAAGTCTCATGCATTTAAGTAGTTTCTCCCTAGTTAGCAATAGTTAACCCTCAGCACCCTGCTAGATACTTTACCTTCATTATCTTAGTCCTCGTTGACATCACAGTGAGAAAGGGGTTACTCTTGCTCCCATTTGAAAATGGGGAAACTGAACTTGAGAGAGGCGAAGAGGCTTCCTTGAGGCCACACGTCTAGTAAGTGGTGGACCTGGGATATGAACTCAAAACAGTTTAGCATAAGACCCAGAAGCCACAGTTTCTCACCAGCTGCCCCTAACAAGGGTCCTAGAAGAGTTCTGGTCCTAGAAAAGTTCTGGTCCTAGAAGTCCTCCCTTTCAGCAGTTGTGCAGTCTTCCCCAAAGAAGGCCCCTAGAGACTTTCAGGAGAGGGGAAAAGTGGAAATGATAAGGCAGCATAGCCTAAGAATTGGTTCAGTTGACAGAAAAGGAAGAGATAACTGAGAAAAGGCTGGAAGCAGATGGCCATGGCTGCAATTAGGGGGCATGAAAGAGTGAGGCTGATCAGGCTGAATTGTGTCTCAAAGGGCCTTTGGCAGCCCTGGAGAAGGAGGAGGAAACCCAGACTCTGCTTCTGATGCCTGTTGGGTACATGGCCCTAGCTGGGAAGGGAGCTGGGGCCTAGCAAGTCTGAGTGAAGAGACCTGTGTGGGACTAGGTGGTAGACCCCGAACCCTGCTCCTGCAGTCCATCCCTGAAAGTTGTGCCTCATTCTTTCTCTCTGCAGCATGGGGAGGGCCACCTTTTTCCTTCTTACTCTCCCTTCTCCCTCCACTACCTTCCCTGAGCTCTGCAGAGGGACATATCTGGGGGAGACCGAGATGCAACTGGAAAAGCACCATCTTTACCTGCTAAGCAGAGTGGCTAGACAAACATCATGAACAAGGCCCTAGGTATAGAGGCTGGATTTCTAATGCCAGATTCTCCAGGACTCTCCAAAGCCTTTGAAGAGAAAGAAGTGGAGGTCCTTTCTGTGGGCTGTTGTACGTAGGAGCAGAGTGGATGAGGGCAGCAAGGGAAAACATTCATTCACAGAATAGGTATTTTTTTAAACACCGTTTAGTGGCAGGCATTGTTCTAGACACTCAAAATGCTGCAGCACACAAACAGACACAGTCCCTGCCCTTCTGGAGCTTATGTTCTACTATGGGGAGACATACTATAAACACGCAATAGACAAAGAACATAATTTCAAAGGGCAATCAGTGCTCTGAGGGCAATGAAGCAGGTGATATAGAGCATACCCAGGGTTGCAGCTCAACTATAGTTGGAGTGAGTGGTCAGATAGGCCTGTCTGTCTCTTCTGAGACAGAGGAAGCCATGGGAATATCTGGGGCAGAGTGTTCCAGCAGAGAGAACATCAAGTGCAAAGCCCCCTGAGGTGGGATTTTCAAAGAGATTATAGGTAGTGTGGGTTATTCACAGGCTGAGCACTGTCCAGTGGGTCAGGAGATGGATTTAGACTTGTATCTGCCTAAATGGCTCGAGTGTTTTGGAGCTGTAAACCCATTTTCTGTAAAATTTCTGCCCTAAGCCCCTAGGAAGACTTGATTAAATAAAGTAATAAAGATGAGTGAATAAAACGGCAAGCCTCCCTCCTTCCGTTCTGTTTCCCCTTCTTCCTTCTCCATTTTCTGGGGTAGTGAGGGGAAGAGGAGGTGATTTCCCTTGGGGTCCCAAGGTGTGGGGTTGGATACAAGGCATACCAAGTCTTCAGCAACAGGGGTGGGTAGTAGGGTTGAGAGAGGCCAGGGACTAGGACACCAGCCCAACTACAGAGATCCTGCTACAGGCATCTGGGCAAGGCCAGTGTCAAATCAGTCGGGGGGCTCAGGCAGAACTGGATGCAGGAAGAGACCAGGGGCTGAGGGGGCAGAGGGATGCCTATCCATGGGCACAATTGAATAATCAGGGGTATGAGCTGCAGGTCAGAGGCTCTGTGTTAGGGCTCCCAGTGTGAAGGGCTGGACAGAGAAACTGAGGCACAATCCTGTCTATACTGGTTGATTAACACAGGGAGAGGGGGTGGGTAGACAAAGCCTAAAACTTTGGGATCCCAGGGACACACATGGCTTCTCACCGGCGTGGAGGAGCCAGGCTGACAGCAGCAAAATGAATTCTAGGCCTCACTAGAATTCCTTGCTGGAAGTTCTACTGTGTTGGAACTGGTGTGGAGATGACCTTATAGGCTCCAGGTGAGGGGATTGGATAGGGCTGACCTTCACAAGGGAACAACTCTAACCTTTTGCTGCTGTTTGGATCGTCATGTCCAGCTTGTAGCTCTCCCAGACAGCTTCCTGGGGAAGGAGTGAATTGGCTAAAATTTGATTTTTGAAATCTTCATCTTGGCCCAAGGCATCACTTTGTGCCAAACGCTGAGATACTGGCCTTTGTCAAACACACCTGAATCTCTGGGTACCCAGATGTGGACAGTCTAGAGTAAGAATGCCTTATCTTTTCCCCAGGTGAGTATCTTTGGTCTTAGATGGTCATCCAGAGAAATTAAGTGACCTACCCAATGTCACTGTAAACCAATGGAGGAAACAATGATAAAGATAGCTACCGTTAGTGAGTATTTATCATGTGCCAGCGACAGTGCTAAGGGATTTATATGCTTTACCTTGTTAAACCTTACACCATTCACACCTTTATTATGGCTCTAATATTATCCCCATTTTACAGATGAGGAAACGGGTTAAGAGAGATGAATCACTTACTTAAGTACACACAGCCATTAAGTGAGTGGAAAGGGATTTGAGCCCACAGAGTCTGATGGCAGAGTCCATACCAATAACTGCTTTAATCAAGGGAGTCTGTGAGTTGCCTAGTTCTCAAGAAAGGAAAACCAACCGATTTGGCTGGGCAGGGCCCTAGGGGAGAGGGAGAGAAAACACTCTGACTCCTTCTCCCATTTTCCATTCTTTTTCTGGAAGGTAATTGCTTGGGGCAGTGACAATCTCCTGGCGAATTACACAGCTGGTTTCCCAGTGAGATTTGTAACAACAACCCCGCCAGCCTGGCAGCCCCCAGCAAGTTCCGGTTTAAGAAACTAATTGCTGGATTGTGTAGTTGGTGCTAAATTGGGTAATTTCTTGGTGACGGCATCTGTGCCACTTCTTCCATTCCCAGATAGATTTGAGCTGCATCAGAGAAGAATTTGTCACACACGGCACCCTCCCAGACTCCTTCACTCACCACTTTCCAGCCAACCATAGACTACTGCAAAAGTGGCTGCTTCCCTCGGCCCTCTCACCATTCGGGCAGCTCTCTGTGTCCTGGGATAGTGGATGGATGACTTGGTGCAATAAAAATGAGAAAATAACACCAGCACCCAGAATTGTCATAGGACTTCAGGGAGTGTCCTTTTATTATATACTAATCTGACCTTGGGCTTAGTATAAACTCAGTGCTCACCACACATGGGAAAAGGCTAAATCACACTCTGGTTAGCTCTGGGAGATATGTATGGATGAGGTCTTTTTATTTGTTTGTTTACTTTAAAAAAAAACATTCACTTTCATTACTGTGCTCACTTCAGAATGGCATTGAATAAGTTTGACTTCTCTGGGCTGGCAACACAGATAGGAGAAAAGCTAAGGCTTTGAAATCGGCCAACACTGGATTTGACTTCTGGCTTTGACAGCAGCTCTCAGTGTGATCTTGGGGAGCTCAAGTTAGCCTCTCCAAATCTCAGTTTCTTCTTCTGTACACTGGAAGGTGGTGGTGGGGGGCGGACAATACCTATCCCTTGGAATAGTTGTGGGAATCACACAAAATATCATAAATGAAAGGATCTTGTTCTTTGTAGACTCACATGCACTCAGCAAATGCCTGCCATATGCTAAGGATTGTTCTAGGGACTGGGGACAATTCAGTGGATAAGATGGATACAATTCCTGCACGTATGTGGAGCTTACATTCTAGTGGGAGAGACGGACAATCTAGGAGTCACACATATTTTAAATGGTAACAGTATAAGAGACAGGTACATGGTGCCTTGAGAGCAAACAGCAGGGGGATCTGACCTAGTCAGGGAGGCCAGAGAAAGCTTCCCCGAGGAAGCAACAACTGGGCTGAGATCTGAAGGGTGTGTAGGAGTTAGCAAGGCAGAGGTGGGTAGGAAAAGCTTTCCCAACAGGGGGAATAGGCCGCGTGATGCGAGGGATCATGGGACTGACAAAAGACTGTCCTGGCTGCCGCAGAGAAAGCAAGGGGAGCATGTTGTGAGAGGATGTTGGAAAAGTAGGAAGGGCCAGACCCTGCAGGTCTTGTTGGACAAGTGAAGGCATTTTATCCTGAGAACATCAATAAACCAATGAAGAGTTTTAAGCAGAGAAGTGACATGATGAGATTTGCATTTTCAAGTGACCATTTGGATTGGAGCGGGGTAAGAACGGAAGCAGGGAGACCAGTTAGGAGAAGACGTGCAGGCATGCAGGCAGGAGATGGTGTTCTCAGGAACAGTTGGATTCATTAGCAGTGCTTTCTGCTGCAAATACTACAGGAAATCTGGCCAACAGTGGTTTAAATAAAGAGCGCATTCCTTATCACATGTAGACCTGGAGTAAAGCAACTGTTCACGTTGGTTCCATGGCCCGATGATGTCAGAACTGACATCTCTGCAGTTCTCTAGGCCTCTTGTGGTGGCAAGATAGCAGCCCTAGCTCTGGCCATCATGGTTGTAGTCAAGCTAAAAATAAGGGGAGGAAAGATGGCATTAGCAATTCCTGCCCCTTTGGTCACAAAGGCAAAGTCTTTCCCAGAAACCCTCATTATGCTTCCATGTATATATCATTAACCAAAATGGAATAATGTGGCCTCTAGTTACAAAGGAGGCCGAGATAAGGACAAGGAGGCTGGGAATGAGTTTTAGCGAGTCAGCCAACAGTGATATGGTGAATATGGAATAAATGGGCACATCTGTTTTTTTTTTTTTTTTTTTTTTAGGAAGCAAAATCCATAGGGCATGGTGATGGACTGAATTATTAGTCTCTTCCTCACTTGTTTTTCCCTCCCATTGATTTTGTTTAGTAATGGAGTGAAGGTGAGTGATGTGGGGGGAGGAATGTGATCATAAAGCATAATATATAGGAGGAAGCCAGTTGTTAATTAAATATTTTCTTTAGAAAATCCATAAATTGGATATCTCCTGCTCCCAGTAATTTGGATTTTGATTATACTGTTTACTATTTGGACACTGGGGATTTTGTAAATCCAAAGAAAGGCTTCTCATGAGGGATTACACTGTACTAATCTTTTAGAGTTTGTAAGAGTGATTTTATTATTTGATACTCATTGAAATCCTGGGAGATAGGTAAGCAGGTATCCTGAGGCTTAGAGAGGGTGGGCCGCCTCTGGTACGTCAGGTGTCACACACGTTCTGGTCTCAGGACCTGTGCTTTTTCACTATACAGGGCTGCCCTGTAGCATCTGGGTAAAGGAGTTGAGGGGTGATCTGTCTGGAGAGCAGCAATTATAGGGCTCATCTTCTCCAAGACAAGAGCAAGGAGAATGTGGATTGATGCCAGAGGGGCTGAAGTTTCATAGGATCTTGATGAAAGCTGAACAGCTTGCCAGCAGCACCTGCGTGAAGCAGGAGACAGAGGGGCACCTGGGAATGTCCACCCCTGGGAAGTTCCATGAGGCCCTAGCTTGATGTCGCCACACACAGAGCAAATGGGACAATCTGGGCTTCTGCCAAAGTGGCCTTTTGTGCCGTGAGTCTCAGATACAGGTCTTGCCTGGGGCAGGAAGAGGAAAGAGAATGACATGGATGAAGGACCAGGCTGTCTTTCTGTCTTCTTTCCAAGGCAGAGAGATGCTTCCAAGTGCTTTTTCAACAACTACTTGAGAGGCCATCTTGACCTGAAATTCCCTCTGTTTCCCCAAAGAAGGGCAATGGAGGAGAATTGTCATCCAGAGCCAGGCAGCTGGTATCCGTGAGGTCACCCCAGTCTCCCTTTAGGCAGTGTAACCAACAGCTTCTACAGTCCAGGCTCCAGGGTGGGCCAGGGGCTGGGCATGTCTCACCCTGTCCTCTATGGAAGATTCTTAGGAAACCACAGTCTTCTTCATTGTCTCATATCCTTCAGGGTCAGGAAGTTCTTCCTGATGTCTGACTGTGCCTCTTCCACTACTATTAATCATGCTTGCAAAGCTAGCTCTTCTTCCTGATGTCCCTGTGTCTAATAATGGCATCATTAGTCTTCCAGTCACGGCTGCTGCAAACTTCAGGGTCGTCTTACTTTCTGAATTTCTCTCTCCTATTCCCACTATTTGCCATTCCCTGTCTGCCAGAACCCTCTGAGCCTACCCCTTAGAATTCCCTATTTGCACACCTCTTCTCCCTGTGCTTGTTGTTTCCTCCACTGGGTAGGTTCTCTTCCCCATCACCTATGTGTATGGGACACACAGACATCTTGTACTCCATCACAAACACCCTCTCCTCTGAGAAGTCTTCCTTGACTGCCCTCTATTGAATCTGGTCCCATCCTCATCTGACGTAGCCTAACATTTTGGTACCTCTTTACAGCACAGTCATTTGTTCGTCTACTTAGTGAATGTTTATTAAGGACTGGCTCTGGGCAAAGCCCTGAATTAGGTGCTGGAGATGCAGAGATGAATAGGACTTAGTTCCTATCCTGAAGAAGACCACATTCTAAGTGGGGAGACAGAAACCAAAACAGACATTTTCAATGCAGTGTGAAGGCTGCTTTCATGGGGACACCCAGGGTGTTATAAAAGCCCGATAAAGAGCATAACCTAGAATAAGAGCACAGAAAGTCTTTAAGGGAAGGTGGGGCTTAATATGAGTAAGTGTTAGCCAGGGGGAGGGCTTTGAGGTGGATGAAAGGAAATTCTAGGAGGAGGGTACAGTTTGTGCAAAAATAAAGTGGCCTGAAATAACTCTGTCACGTGAGAGGTTGTTCCCCTGTTAGAGTATAAACCCCTCGAGGACAGGGACCACTCTTAAATCACCTCTATACACTTCCCACTCTCTTGCTTATGGTAGCTGTTCAACAAATGTTTGTGGAATGGAATATTTGAGGGCAATGGAAAAAAAAAAAAAAATGCAGTGGCTCAGCACCATGGACAGATCCCACAGACACCTGCAGTTGGAGGTAGTCCAACCTGTAAGCTCATTTGCATGTATTTGAATAATGAAGCCAACCTCATTTCCCTGGGGGTTCAAAGGCTCTGCATCATGGCGGATCCAATCAGTCCTGGTTTTGGGGGGGTTGGGAAGGGAAACTGTCAGGGCCAGAGACCAGTCCTCTGAGGACTGTGGGAAAACATCTCTCCCCTTTTGCTTACCATCCTTTTCTTTTCCATCAGGAACCAGTGGTCCTGAGCCTTCTGAAGTTAGGATTCTGCCTGGTGGTGAGGATCCTGACATCAAGGATGGGACACCCTGGATGGTGAGTGATAGAAGAGTCTGGGAGCGGGGATTAGACTCAGGTTCTCATGCCAGAATAATGGGTTTGAATCTTGATTCAAAGTGACTCATCCACTTACTGGCTGTGTGACCTCACCATTTTGAGCTCAATTTTCTCATGGGTAAGTGTGGATAATATCTGCATTACAAGATTTCAGTAAGATTAGAGAGTATCAGGTATGCACAATACCTGGTATATAGCAAGTACTTGGGAAATAGTAGGAGATGAGGGATGAGCAGGATCTGAAGAAAGGTGGGTGTGGGGAGGTGGTGGTAGGGAGAAAGAGAATGAGTCTCGGAGGTGCCGCTGTCTGGAGCCTTTGAGGCTGTCATCCCTCCTAGTCAGCAGATGGCCCAGGAGCCTGGTCGAGGATGAGGGAGGGCACCGTCTGCCAGCTCCTCTGTCCCTGTCCCTCCTGCTGTCACTCCCTCCTGCCGTAGCTCCTATCCTGGCAGCTCCTGGAGTCCTGATTGGAGGCAGCTCTTGCTGAGAGCTGACCTCTCTGTCCTGTAGCCTTGGCAAGCCTGGGATGGAGGCCAGGAGCACTGGTTCCTGAGTTTTTCCTCCATCGCTTTCCCGTCTTGCATTCCCTCTGTTCCTGGGAGGAGGAACTCCTGGGTTCCAATCCCAGTTTAGGATTCAGATGCTACTTTGTGTAGCTGCTGTTCTTCTTCATGGATTTTCTTTCTTCATGATTCCCCTCCAGTGGAATAGGAGTGGAGGGTGGGGGGTAAAAGGCAAAAGGGGTAATTTCATGGGGGAAATATTTGGAACCCAGAAGAGGAAGGAGGAAGAGTCATCTCAGATTCTCCTTATTTCAGTCCACAGTGGAGGGAGAATGAGCCTGCGGCCAGATGGAATGCACAGGGCATGGAAGGAAGGGGAGGGATTTTTCTGTGGGATGGTGCTGGATATGTAGATTTGGGTCCAGTGTTCTCTTTGTTCACAGCAGCTGGGAGCTGTGACCCTAAGGCTTGGCTCTTGCAACAGTGGGGTGTAGGGCAGGGTTGGGGTAGAGATGTGGCTGTGGATCTATTTGCCTAATGCCAGCTTGTTAAAAGCTAGTTCACCTAAAGACTGGTTCCTTTGAATATTTTATGTCTCCCTGGGTATACTTTTGTTTTTGGTAAACTAAGGATATACACATACACACAAACACACATCCCAAAGTATATCTATATATTTACAAATAAATGTGTATATATGTATATATGTAAATATTTCTATGTATATATAAATATATATGCATTTATAAATATTTATTAATATACATTTACAAATATAAAATCAAACAAATATATATATATCATATATATATATATAAAAATTTAGAGGCCAGGTCTTGCTCTGTTGCCTGGGCTGGAGTGCAGTGGTATAATACAATCCTAGTTCACTGCAGCTTTGAGCTCTCGTGCTCAAGAAGTGATCCTCCTGTCTTGGACTCCCAAAGTGCTAGAAGTGCAGGTGTGAACCACTGTGCCCAGTCTCTAAGGACACTTAAAAACCCATTTGACTGAGGGAATATCCTCCTGTGAATAAGTATTTATCGGATTTGCAGCTTTCGTTGAATGATGGGATTACTTTGTGCCCTTGAGTGTCTATCTGTCTATTATGACTGTTTAAAGGAGTTTTTAGTCCATTTGTGGAAGGATAGTAAAATTAATCATAATAAATTGATATGTATTACCTAAAGGGATACAAGGATGCCTAATAAAAGATGGTTTTAGATGAAGAGGGCTGTTCAATTCAAATACCTTTTCTCCCTATTTTTCCAGGAGGTTCCTGGGGCCTGGCCCCCAAGACTATGAAGAGCCTTTGCTGAGGCCATGAGGGGTTACCATGGCGACCGAGGCAGCCATCCCCGCCCAGCCCGCTTTGCTGACCAGCAGCATATGGACGTGGGCCCAGCTGCCAGGGCCCCATACCTGCTGGGCTCCAGGGAGGCCTTCTCCACTGAGCCCCGCTTCTGTGCCCCGAGAGCTGGCCTGGGACACATTTCTCCTGAAGGGCCCCTGAGCCTGAGTGAGGGGCCGTCGGTAGGCCCTGAGGGAGGGCCAGGGGGGGCCGGGGTTGGGGGGGGTAGCAGCACCTTCCCCAGGATGTACCCTGGCCAGAGCCCCTTCGACACCTGTGAAGACTGTGTGGGCCACCCACAGGGCAAGGGTGCCCCCCGCCTGCCTCCTACACTCCTGGATCAGTTTGAAAAGCAGTTGCCAGTTCAACAAGATGGCTTCCACACACTACCATACCAGCGAGGGCCAGCAGGGGCAGGGCCCGGGCCAGCGCCAGGGACTGGCACTGCCCCAGAGCCCCGCAGCGAGAGCCCTAGCCGCATCCGGCACCTGGTTCATTCTGTGCAGAAGCTCTTTGCCAAGTCCCACTCTCTGGAGGCGCCGGGGAAGCGGGACTATAATGGGCCCAAGGCTGAGGGAAGAGGTGGCTCTGGAGGAGACAGCTACCCTGGCCCAGGCTCCGGAGGCCCCCACACCTCCCACCACCACCATCACCACCACCATCACCACCACCACCAGTCCCGGCACGGCAAGAGGAGCAAGAGCAAGGACCGCAAGGGGGATGGGCGGCATCAGGCCAAGTCTACAGGCTGGTGGAGCTCCGATGACAACTTGGACAGTGATAGCGGCTTCCTGGCGGGTGGCAGGCCCCCTGGGGAGCCTGGTGGTCCCTTCTGCCTGGAGGGTCCAGATGGGTCCTACCGGGACTTGAGCTTCAAGGGGCGCTCGGGCGGGTCGGAAGGCCGCTGCCTTGCCTGCACTGGCATGTCCATGTCACTGGATGGACAGTCGGTCAAGCGAAGTGCCTGGCATACCATGATGGTCAGCCAGGGCCGGGATGGATACCCGGGGGCCGGGCCAGGCAAGGGGCTCCTGGGTCCGGAGACCAAGGCCAAAGCCAGGACTTATCACTATCTGCAGGTGAGGCTTTTTGGGGGTTGGGGAACAGGGTCCTCAGCCTTCACCAGTCTTGTCAACCAGGGAGCAGTGGAAAGTGTTGGGTGAGAGCCAGCTGTCCCTGTGATGGAGGGCCTGGATGCCGGGAGGCTCTGCCCTGCCCCATTGGGTCACTCTGAACTCCTGTGGGGCTTCACTTTCCCTATTTGTGCCATGAAGGGCCCTTCTGTTCTAATGATGTGTCAGTCCCTGGAGACTTCCGCTTGACCTACTGTTTTGGACAGGCTGTGCTGATCTCTGTCTTAGGAGGTTGGAGGCATAATGAAGTTGAGGACAGGCAGTGGACAGGATACTGAGGTGCACCTTAGCTGTGGCTGCTCTTAAGATTGAAGGTCAGCAGTTGGAAAGCAAAGCCTTCTCCAGCCCTCTTTTCTGCTATAATCCGGGTGGCCCACATGTTTGAATATGAAGATCCGTTATTTCCAGAATGTGCCTCTGCTGAAGTTTGTCATTCCGGGGTACCTGTGGTGGGACAGCCGAAGCTGTGGAGGGGTCCTGGGAGTTTCATGTGTCTCATATGTTTTCCTAGGTTAGGGGACAAACTGGATTTCAGCCCTGATACAATTCAGGCAGGGCCTCCTGGGAGTGGATGGTGCAGGTGATAGCTGGCATGCTGTTCTCATCTTGTCTTACCATCTCTATGGTCTCTGCAGGTGAGGCCAGGAACTCTGATTCCTACTTTTTATGGAGCCTTCACCCCAGCCTCATCCAGCCTACATCGTTTTCTTAAGTCATGCCATAATTTTAGGAGAAAAAGTCAATACAAGTTCTGGAGGTTCAGTGTATTTCTGCATTCCACATAGCTGCTACAGACCTATTTATTCAATGAGTATTTCTGGGTGCTGTGGATACAAGGATGAAGATACAGATGCTGCTTGTGAGGAGCTCACAGTGTACAGTGGGAATAGACAAGGAAGCAGATAGAATATAGCGTGGTGAGGCTGTGATAGGAGAGAGCCCTGGGCTTCTTGGGAACACAGAGGAGACACCTCACCAACCTGGGTGAGGAATGTTCCCTGAGCTGAATCTCGGTGGAGGAGTTGCAGTTGTTGAGTGCCGACTAAAGGTATTCTGGGAAGAGACTATACAGCATGTTCAAAGGTGTGGAAAATAGAGTCTGCGTGTGTCTTTGTGGGACATTGGCCTTGCTAGGTAAGTTGTGCACAAGTTAGGGCTCTCCTGGAGAACTCATGAAGGCCCAAGGGAGCACATAGGGCCACAGAGCAAATAAGAAGGGACTTCTGGATTCAGGACTTCTGGATTGGCCTGGTTTGCCCCCTCCCTGGGTAGGGAGGTGCTCTAAGCTGGGAACTGAAGGGTCCAGGGAGGGAACACCCATCCTTTCTCCCCCATAGCCGACTCCTTGCCATCCCTGAAGACTCACTGCCATTTTGCTGCTCCCTGCTGCTTCTCCAGGGCTGCCCTGACCTCCCTGGGGGCTTCCTTTTTAACATGCACCTCACAGTGTCCTGCAGAGGAGTGAGGAGCTCTGCAGTGGCTAGAGTGGGAACCCTGCAGTGTGGCCTTCCCATCTGCTGGCCTGCCTCTCTCCACCTGCCTGCTGCTCTCTGTAGAGAATGGGGAAGGGGAATGATCCCTCTGATCTGGAGTTCCAGGATATCTGAGGACTGGGATGTCTGAGCCCATGTGGGAAAGAATCAAGGGGCTACAGGGACCCTCCAGAAAGCCTCGTGCTCCCCTGGTACAAAAGCAGGGGAGACTGGCCACATGCGGCCAGGTGTCTTTGTCGGACTCCCAATCCGATTGTTGAAGCCCTGTTTCTCCCACTGGATACCAGCTTTGTCTTAAGCCTCTTCCAGAATCCCTCTGTCCACTCTGAGCCCCTGTTTCTTTATGGAGCCTCATCTCTTTGTTTCTCATCTTCCGATTGAGCCCCAGCCCCTCGAAGAGGCCTGCTCCTCCCCGTGGGTTCCTTCTCATCCCGAGTCTCCACCTTTCCCCTGAACCCTATGCTGTCCCTGAGGTGTTACCCCTTTTGGAGCTCCCATCCCTACCCCATTTAACCTGTTCTTTACAACAAGGGTTTTAAATCCTCCCTACCTCCTCCAGACCTCTCCCCCACGTCTTCACTTACACCTCATTTTCCGAAGTGTAGGCTGACATCACAGACTCCCTCAGCTTCCTGACAGCATCTCTCTAGACACATCCAGATTCTCAGCCACCCTCATCCCCTTCCTTGGCTCATAGGAAAAGCTGGGACCACCCATCCCAGGCTGATCCTTCCTCCAGGGCTTGAGCCCATCTCCTCATGGCCCCCTCCATCCCTGAACTGTTCTCCCTTCTGAGGTTTAAAGACTATTTTTACTGGCTCTTTCTGTCATCCTGAAAACATGTCCAAAGTTACTTGCATCCTAAAAAATATTTCTGCAGCTCCATCCCACCTTCCATGTCCTTCATAATCAAGTTCTTAGAGCATAGACGCCTCTTCTTCACTTTCCTTCAATTCTCCCCTCACTGTGGTCTGATTCCCACACTTCCTGTCATTGACATGCCCTGGCAGTGGCCACAGATGATCTCTTGAGAGCTGTCTTCAAAAGGTACTTTTTGGTGCCTATAATAATTGTTACCATTTATTGACCACTTTCTATGTCCTGGAAACTCTCTATTGGCTCATTTATCTTTGCCACCAACCCTCCGATGTAGGCATAAGTATCATGACCAACTCGCAGACAAGGAAACTGACACTTAGAGGTTAATCCGTTTTGCTTAAGTTCACCTATCCAGCAAGTGATGGGGCCAGAATTGCACATGAATCTTCTAACTCCCGAGCCTGAGTTACTAACCTCTGAACGCACTGTGGCATTTGACATAATCGACTCCTTTTATTCTTGAAATGTCTCCTGTTTCTATGACATGGCATTTTCCTGACTTCCCTCCTACCCCTCTGCCCACTCCTTCTCAGGTGACTTCACAGGCTCCTCTTCCTTTCTTCACAGTCCCTTTTTAAATGTCAGTGGATCTCTGCTCATCTCTCTTCTTCTCTCCCCTGGGCTGTCTCATTCACTGCTATGGATTCAGCTGCCGCCCATGACTCCCACATGTCCGCCTCCAACCCCGATCTCCCCACTGAATCCCAGAACCAAACATCCAACCACCTGCTCAACAGTTCTATGCCAAGCTCAAGGTGCTCAACCCCGACCCTACCACCTTTTCCCAGACTTGTTTCTCTGGGGTTCTATGGCTCAGTGAGCGGCAGCACCCTCCTCCAGGTCCTCAGCCAGCAGCCTGGCAGTCATCCTCGACTCCTCCCGCCCCCTCATCCCCCACGTCTAATCAGGCTCACTGATGCTCCTTAACACCTCTCATTTCCATCTCCTTCTCTTCCCCCTCATTGTCATTGTCTTAATTTAGGCCTCATCATCTCTTGCCTGGATAACAGCGTCAGCCTCCTAATTGGTCGTCCTCTCGCCACTTGAGCCTCTGCCCTGCTCCTGGCCCTCCACAATCCAGCCTCTGTTTGGACTGTGGGAGAGCTCTTTCTGCAACACAAATCTGATGTCACTCCCCTGCATGAAGCCCTCTGTGGCTCCCCACAGCGGGGAAGGAGAGAGGATTTGGAATGTAAGCAGGTTGAAAGGATGAAGGAAAAGGAAGGGTAGAAGGTTGACTGAGGTCAGGTGATGCCTGACTGCCGGGCATGGAATTGACACAGGTCACTTTGGCCTCTGATCATCAACTGCTTGACGCCTGTCATGTCACTCCCTCAGACTCTCTAGGTGGCCCTTAATTAAGTGCAGAAGGTCTGTGGAGGATGACGAGGTGTCTCTTGTAAGGGAGGGGGACAGCCTGAGACCCTCCCATTCTGCCTCTGCATGTACCTGAGTGTGCCTGTTCAAGCTAGGGCAGAGCACCTCCCACTGGCAGTGGGGAAAGAGTCCTGGCCTCTAGATTTACTAGGGTCAAGTCTGAGAGACAGAGGCCCCTGTTCCTGCAGGTGCCGCAAGATGACTGGGGGGGTTACCCCACTGGTGGCAAGGATGGGGAGATCCCCTGCCGCAGGATGCGGAGCGGCAGCTACATCAAAGCCATGGGGGATGAGGAGAGCGGAGACTCAGACGGCAGCCCCAAGACATCTCCCAAAGCAGTCGCCCGACGCTTCACCACCCGTCGCTCCTCCAGCGTGGACCAGGCCAGGATCAAGTAAGGACAGGGAGGGCCGGGGGGTGCGGGTCGGGAGGCTGAGGCTGGATTCCTGTGGGAGATGTGTGTAGAGTGGGTGAAAGTCAAGTAGTCCTGCTTAGGGTTCAACTAGGGTGTCTCACTCCGCTCCACATAAAGGGAGGGTCTTGGTGGGAGTCCTTCTCCGGGGCCTCTTTGGGAGTCTCTTTACCCAGGATCTCCTAAGGGATCTCTCTTTGGGGGTTCTGAGGAATAGGACTTGCTCAGGGGCCCCAGTGCTATTATCTCCCCTCCCCCACCTCCTAGCAGTCCACTGTTCTGACTCCGGAATTTTGCCCTTCCCAGCTGCTGTGTCCCACCCCGGATCCACCCCCGGAGCTCCATCCCTGGCTACAGCCGTTCCCTCACCACTGGACAGGTAGGGAGAGGCCCAGTATGCCTGGAGGAAAGAGTGAAAAGGGGATTCAGTGCCATGCTTAGCTTAGGACTTAAAATCAGAGGGTCTGCCCATGGAGAGAGCTCAGGCCTGGCTCTGGGGAAACTGGGAAACCTGCCTTAGGACTCCTGGAGCTGACTCAGGCTGGGAGTCTCAGAGAATCACAGCCTTAAAACCCACCAAGTATCCTCAAAGTGATGAGCTTGTAAGGGCAACTCCAGTGCCCTGGGGCTCTCCACAGGCCCGATTGCTTCCTCCCTGCCCCCGTGTAAAAGGTAGGATTGATTTGTACAGACAGGGCACAGGCAAAGCTGCAGTCTCAGACATGATCTGGGCCTGAATTCTGCCACCCTGCCCCTCTGTCCTGAGGAACCACAAGCAAGAGACCTCACTTTTCAACACCTCTGTTTCTCGTCTTTAAAATGGCAATAGTAGGGACAGTTATTTTGCAGGGGTTTTGTGAGAGTTCCGTGAGAAAATGTATGCAAACACAAGGTACTTGGCCCAAAAATGGCATTTGAGAAATGTGAGTTCCATATCTAAGTACAGACTTTCCCTTTAATTAGACGGAAGCAGTGCCGTTTAGTAATTAAACACACGAGATGGGGTTGAATTCCAGCTTGGCTACTTACCAGCTGAGTGACCAGGGGCAAGTTACTTGACTTTTTTTGAGCCCCATTTTCCCTTTTTAAAAATAGGCATCATAATAGTGTTCTTGGCACATAGCCAGCATTCAATAAAGGTTAGCTATTTTTACTGTATGCTGGGGAAAAAATGCAATGCAAAAGACCATCCACGTTGGCTCCCATTGTTCACTGCTGCAGTCTCTCAGTATTCCTTTTCCATTGCCTGAACCAGGGAATCTGATTGGCACAGCTCTCTTTTTACATCAGACCAGCCTATGTTGTTAAACCCACGAGTTAAATGCTTAGCCCTCATTTTACCTGGCCCATCAGTCACATGTAACACAGTTGAAGACTCCCTCCTTCCTGAAAGACTGTACTTGGTTGGCTTGGAGGACACCACGCCCTCTACATTCTCCTGGATTCTCTCCCTGGCTGCTTATCCTCAGTCTGTGTCTTGGGTGCCTCTGCAACTCCCCAGGATATGAACACTGGAGTTTTCTAGAACTCAACCCCTGGACTTCTCTCTATACCTACTCCTTAGGTGATCTTGTCCGGGCTCATGGCTGAGAGCCTGATGACTACCAAATGTATATCTCCAGCCCAAACTCTCCCGTAAATGCCAGGCATATATGTCTAACTGTGCATTGAAATCTCATTTGGATGCTTAGTAGACATCTCAAACTTAAGATGTCCAAAACTAAACTGCTGATACACACACCCTCCACAATCCCCTCCCGTCCCTCACTGCTGCAGTTGCTGCTCTATCCTCTGAATTCTCCATTTCAGATGACAACTTTATCCTTCTAGAAGCTCTGGTTTAAAAGGCTGAAGTCAGTTTGACCACTTTCTCTCTCTCACAACTCACCTCCAATCCTTTAGCTAATCCTGCTGGTCCCACCTTTAAATGTATCCAGGATCCAACCACTCCTCACCACCTCCACTGCCACTGGTTCTTCTAGGCACCATATCCTTTTGTCTGGATGATGGCACTGCCTTCTAGTTGGTCTCCTGTATTTGCTCTTGCTCCACTTCATTCTCTCTCATTACAGCCCGCATGATCTTTAAAAACTATAATCACACTCACTCACTTTTCTGCTCAAAACCCTCACCTTGCTCAGAGTAAACTCAGGAACCTAACCATGGCTTTCAAGGCCTGCATGACCTGGTGACCTCGCTGGAGTGGAGCTGCCTCTGAGTTCCTCTTCTAACGCTGTTCCCCTCCCTCCCACTCCAGCCACACGACACTCCCTAGGGCCCTTGCATTTGCCACTACCTTTGCCTGGGTGTCACCTTCCCAGACACTCCCATGGATCACTTCCTCACTTCTTTCAGGTCTTTTCCCAAAGGCTCTAAAATTTTAATTTAACGCCCCCCTTCCAACATTTCCTATTCCCCTTCTCTGTGCTGTCATTGTTGAGGTCTTCTCCGCCTTCTTCCTCCTGCTCTTTTTCCTTCTTCTTAGCACTTTGCACTATCTAACATCACATATACTTGACATATTTAGCCTGGAGGTATGGCTTCTTATTCTTGCTTTATAGAAGATGAAATAAGTTTAAAGCACTAGAGATGTCACCCTATTATGTCTCATAATACTTTTTTTCCCCTTAAGTCTATTGTTTTTTTGTTTAGTATTTGCCTGGAACACCTTGTTCCATCTTTTACTTTAAAGCTTTTTGTCTATGTCTCAGGTATATTTTTTGAAAATAATTATAGCTACATTTTACCTATATCCATTCTGATAATTGCTTGAGAGTTTAGTACATTTATATTTATTGTGATTACTGATAATCTGTGATTACCCCTTGGCCTAAACCTAGGGTACTGTGATGACCCAGGCCCTAACCCTTGGATTTATTTCTATCATCTTATTTTGGGACTTGTATTTATCTTGCCTTTGGGCTGATGCTTTTCTGTTCCTTTGCTGCCTCCTTTTGGTTTGAGTTTTCTTTATTCTTCTCCCCACCAAATCCCACACTGGTTTAGTAGTTATATATCCTATTTTATTCTTTGTGGTTACCCTTATAATTTTCATATGCATATTTGACTTAATGACTGAAGCTGACAGTTTTTTCTGTACTCCTCCTAAACAATGCAGAGACCCTAGGACTTTTTTTTTTTTTTTTTTTTTTTTGTGACGGAGTCTGGCTCTGTTGCCCAGGTCAGAGTGCAGTGGCTAGATCTCTGCTCACTGCAACCTCCGCCTCCCAGGTTCAAGTGATTCTCCTGCCTCAGCCTCCCAAATAACTGCACCACTATACCTGGCTAATTGTTTTGTATTTTTAGTAGAGACAGGTTTCACTATGTTGGCCAGGCTGGTTCCAAACTCCTGACATCAGGTGATCCACCTGCCTTGGCCTCCCAAAGTGCTGGGATTACAGATGTGAGCCACCATACCTGGCCAACATTTTGATTTTGATGACCTTTTCCCTTCTTGTTCTTTTCTTTGGCAACAAAAATTTATTTTCTCACAGTTCTGGAGGCTAGAAATCTGATCAAGCTGTCAGCTGGAGTGGTTTCTACCATTCAGTGATTTGTATTTTTATATTTTTTATGTTGCTGTTTGGAGAATAAAACATTTTAAATTTGATGGTGCATAATTCATCAATTTTTCTCTTCTTGATTGTGCTTTGGTGCAAAATTTAAGAAATCTTTGTCTAATGCAAGATCACAAAAAATTACTCTAATGTTTCTACTAAGCATTTTGTAGTTTAATATGTATATTTAGATGTATGACCCACTTTGAGTAGTGTGTGTGTGTGTGTGTGTGTGTGTGTGTGTGTGTGTGTGATTCGAGTTAGGGGTCCAGCTTTATCTTTTGGAATGTGGATATCCAATTTTCCCAGCATCATTTGTTGAAAAGGCTTTTCTTTCCTCATTGAAATTTCTTGGCCCCTTTTTCAAAATCAATTTACTGTAAATGCATGTGTTTATTAATGAACCTTAAAACTTATTCGATTGGTCTGCATGAACCTATCTTTATGCTATTACCACATGCTTTGATTGCTGTAACTGTGTAGTAAGTGTTGATTTTGGTAAGTTGAAATTACACGATTTTGTTACTCCTTTTAAAGATTGCTTTGTGTTTTGTGTTTCCTTTGCGTACACACATGATTTTTGGGTAGGCTTGTTGATTTCTATAAGAAAATGTAGTTGGGAATTTGAAGGGATTGCCCTGAATGTATAGATGGGGTATTGTATTCTTAACAATATTAAGTGTTATTATCCTTGAATATTGGATGTATTTCCATTCATTAAGTTCTTCTTTGGTTTCTTTCAGTATTTATTTTATTTTTATTGTTATTATTATTTTAAATTTTTTTTTTTTTTGAGATAGAGTCTCGCTTTGTCACCCAGGCTGGAGTGCAGTGGCGCGATCTCGGCTCACTGCAAGCTCTGCCTCCCGGGTTCACGCCATTCTCCTGCCTCAGCCTCCCGAGTAGCTGGCACTACAGGTGCCCGCCACAATACCTGGCTAATTTTTTTTTTGTTTTTTTAGTAGAGACGGAGTTTCACTGTGCTAGCTAGGATGGTCTCAATCTCCTGACCTCGTGATCCACCCGCCTTGGCCTCCCAAAGTGCTGGGTTTACAGGCGTGAGCCACCATGCCTGGCCTATTTTACTTTTAATTTTTATTATACATTGACAAATTGTAGGTGTATATATTTATGGGGTACAAAGTAATGTTATGATTTATGAATACAATGTGGAATAATTAAATCAAGTGAATTGACATGCCCATCACCTCAAATACTTAAGTGATCTTAGGACACTTTAATTTCCTTGACTTCTTCCCTTCTTATGTGGACTTATTGCCCAGTATTTTAGTTCTACCTTTTAACCTGTCAAATTAGTCTCCATTATTATTGTTACTTTTTATATTGTTAGCTCTTGATTATATATACTCACATCTCTACCTTTTTTACTCCTCACTTTACCCCCTTACATCTCATTGTTTCCTCCTATATTCTTGGTAATTTTTTCAGTGAATATCTGTTAGTAGCAAACTTCAACTTTAACAAAAAATATATTTTACTCATACTGTTTGATACAGTTTAGCTTATTGTGGGAATTCTAGCTTAACATTTATTTTCTCTCAGTGTTTTGAAGATACTCTTTTGTCATCTGTCTGTTGGTGCCGTTAAGGAGTCTACTATCAACCCGATTGTCTTTGTAGGTAGTTTTAATTTCTCTCAGGTTGCTGTTGAGATCTTGCTTTGATTTTTATCATTCTGCAGTTTCACTGTGATATGTTCATGTGTGTGCTCCATAGATCTGTGGATTCATGTTTTTCTTCAATTCTGGAAAATTCTCTCATGTTATAATTTGCATAGTATATCTTTTCCCCATTCTTTTACTTTCAACTGTTTGTGTTTCAGATTTAAGGTATGTCTCTTGTAGATGGCATCTAATGGTCTTTTTTTTTTTTTTTGCTTTATCTTATCACTATGCGTTTTGAATGAATGTTTTGTCCATTCGTGTTTTATTTTATTTATTTAATTTGTTTTTGAGGCAGGGTTTTGCTCTGTCACCTAAGCTACAATGTAGTGGTGTGAACATGACTCACTGCAGCCTTGACCTCCCAGGCTCAATCAATCCTCCCACCTCAGTTCCCCAAGTAGCTGGGACTAGAGACACATACCACCATGCCCAGCTAATTTTCTATTTCTGGTAGAGATGGGACTTCACTATGTTGCCCAGGCTGGTCTCAAAACTTCAAGGGACCCACCCACTTTGGCTTCCCAAAGTTCTGGGATTACAGGCATGAGCCTGCAGGCCAGGCCTTCACATCTTAATGTGGTTATTGATGTGGTTGGATTGTCTCATATTATTTTTTGATCCTCTGTTCCTTCTTTACTGACTTCTTTTGTATTAAATCAATAAATATTTTAGTGTACCATTTACATTTATTTGTTAATTTTTTACTATACAATTTGAGTTACTTTCTTAGTGATTGCACTAGGAATTACAATGTATATCCTAGCTTATCAAAATATAATTACAGTAAAATATAGAAGCATTGCTCTAACATAACTCATTTTCCCCCTTTGTGCTATTACTGTCATATATTACCTATATATGTTTTAAACCTAACACTTGTTATAAATAAACATTGGTATTATAATAAGTGTTTTGTGTAATCTTATGTCTTTTAAAGAGGTTAAGAGAGGAAGTGAGGAAAATATATTTATAGAGGCTCTTGTATTTACTCACATATTTACCATTTCTGGTGCTCTTTATTTCTTCTTCTGTATTTGAGTTACCATTGGGTGTTACTTTATTTTCCTTTTAGCCTGAAGGACTTCCATTAGTGCTTCTCATAATATAAGTCTCTTGGCAATAAATTATTCAGTCTACAATTATTCAGTAACATCTGGAAATGTTATTTTCACTTCGTCTTGGAAGAATAGTTTTGCTGGATATAGAATTCCTGGCTGACAGTTATTTTTCTTTCAGCACTTTGAATATACCATTCCACTGCCTTCTGGTGTTCATTGTTTTTGATGAAAAGTGAGTTGTTTCCCTCTGTGTGATGAATTGTTCTTCTTGTGCGGCTATTAAGATTTTCTCTGTTTTCAGCTTTCAACATTTCGACTATAATTTGTGTGAATATGGATCTCCTAGTGTTTAGCCTACTTTAGGTTCATTGGGCTTCTTTGATCTCTAATGTTTTTTGTTTTTTAATTAAATTTGGTAGCTAGGCACAGTAGTGGGCACCTGTAGCCCTAGCCCCTTGGGAAGTGGGGGCAGGAGGATTGCTTCAGCCCAAGAGTTTGACCTGTAGTGCACTATGATTGTTATGATTGTGCCTGTGAATAGCCACTGCACTCAAGCCTGGGCAACATAGTGAGACCTCATCTCTAAAAAAACCCAAAAAACAAAAAACAAAAAACAAGAACAAAAACAAAAGGAAAGTTTTTGGCTACTGTGTCTCCAAATATCTTTTCTGCCCTATCTCTTCCTTTTTCTCTTTTTTCTCCTCCTCCTTCTGGAACTCCCATTACATGTATGGTGATATGCTTGATGTTGTCCCATAGGCCTCTGAGGTTGTGTTCATTTCCATTTAATATTTTTTCTCTCCATTATTCATATTGGATAATTTATACAGATCTGCCTTCATGTTTACTGATCATTTATCATGTTGACCCCCTCTCCTGAATTTTTAATTTGTTACTATCCTCTTCAGCTCCAGAATTTCAATTTCTTCCTTTTTTAATCTCTCTTTGTTGTGATTTGTATTCATGAAGTCATTGTTGTCATGCTTTCCTTTAAATCTTTAAACATGGTTTCCTTTAATTCTTTGATATATTCATAATAGCTGCTTTGTAGTCTTTGTCTGATAAATCCAACATTTGGGGATATGCATACCTTCTTGTTTATTTGCATGTGTCATAATTTTTTGTTAAATACTGAACATTTTAGCTAATATATTGTAGCAATTCTAGATTCTTATGTTTTCCTCTTGAAGATTGTTATTGCTTTATTTGTTTGTTAATCTGAATGAAATCTGTGAAATCTGTCTTCCCTACAGCATGTGGCCTCTAATGTTTCCATTCAGTTTTATTTCCTTCTTATTTTTATTTTTAAGCCTTGTTTCTTAGAGGGTTCCCCCATATCTGCATAGCTTAGTGTTCAGCCAGAGATTTTTCGGAGGTTGTGCTCAAGAACCTCAAGCTAGTTAGACTTTCTCTCTGCCTATAGTTCTACGTGTGAGCTGGGGAGGGCAAAGTTCAGGTTGTTTTCAAACCTACCCTGGCTTTTACTCTTCACCAGACTCTTTTATTTCCCCTGCACACGTATATAGGCTCCATTCGTTAGGGATGTGTGGGTGGCTCAGGCTTCTCTGCTCTCTGCTGTGCATTTACCCAGCTTCGAGTTAACCCAAAATATGTGGAGAGCTTATTAAACTCCCCAGGTCTGTCTCACCCCCTGGAAGTTTCTGATAAATTCCTGGCTAGTTTGCCAGTCCATTGTTTGGCCTAAACATTGCTGGAACCCAGCCTAACAGTGCTGCTGGCCTTCCCCGTTCTTGATATTATAACTGACAATGCCCCAAATTAAGTGGAGCCCCCTGGCAGAGGCAGTGAAGCAGCTGATTTTTCACATGCGGCACCACGTTTGTTGAAGTATTGCAACTGATAGCGTTGGGGACCTGGTGAACGAGGGCAGCCTCAGGATACTATAGAGTCATGCTATTCTTACCCAAAGTTCAGTAATTTTTATGAATACATGTTTCTTTGTCATATGTCTTTTATTGATTTGCAGAGTGATAAAATGGTGGTTTTTGACAGTTTTGTCCTGCTTTAGAGTCTTATTTTCTTCTGTTTTCAGTTTTATCTTTTAAGTTTAGAACTTTTAAACATCGTTTAAAAGTTATTTTGTTTTAGCTAAGGTAGCACTAGCTGCTATAACAGAGAAATCTTGAATTCTCAATGGCTTAACCCAATAAAAGTTTGGTTTTTGTTTATGTCACAATTTGTATTTTCTATTGCTATGTAAGTTATCACCAAATGTAGTGTCTTTAAACAATGAGTATTTATTGTCTCACAGTTTCTGTGGGTCAGGAACCTGAGTGCAGCCTGGCTGTGGGTGTGACTGGGTCAAGTGCCTCACAAAGTTGCAATCAAGGTTTTCGCCAAGGCTGCAGCATCTCAAGGCTTGACTGGGTGAAGATCTGCTTCCATGCTCACTCACATGGCGGTTGGCAGGCTACAGATTCTTGCTGGCTATTGACCAGGGACATCAATTTCTTCTATGTGGGACTCACTATAGGGCTACTCACAGCATAGCAGCTTGCCTCCCCCAGAGCAAAGGCTCTGAGAGAAAGAGAATAAGAAAAGGTGTCTAAGATGGAAGCCATGGTCTGTTTGTAACCTAATCTCAGAAGTGATATCCCATTGTGTCTGCCATATTCCATTCATTAGAAGTGGGCCAATAAGTCCAGTCTATACTCATGAGAAAGGGATTACACAAGGGTGTGAGTTCCAGGAGATAGAGATCATTAGGAGCTATGTCAGAGGCTGTCTCCCACATAGTACACTCACCTTCATTGGAAATTTATCTGTGAGAAGCATGAGCAGCTTAGGAGTGAGTTCCCCAGGAAATATTTTGCAGTTGCTTCTGTTAGAATATCCATGGTTTGGGATGATTTTATGTTAATTTTTAATTTTGGGGGTGTGGCCCATGAAGGTTCATGCAGATACACGGTACTGTAGCTGTGTGAGGACCAGCTTGTAGGTACAGACTCTTAGGGGATTTGCCTCTTTTCCCTTCCCGCCATCCTTGTACTTCAGACTAGTTTCCTTGTCATCAGCCTGTGGTGATGACTAATTTTTTTATTCTAGTCTACATTTTCATCAAAGGTTTCACTTTTCCTAACTTTATGCAGGTTCTCCTTTCCAATTCCATGCTTCATGTGGGCCCAAAGCCTTCCTCCTATGCCCAAGTGGGTGTTTAAAACTTAAGTCTTTACCAAAATGCTGAGACCAACAGCCCCTGCCCCCACTTCCCGCCTCCACTGGGCTGTTTGCAGCATTGGCTCATACAGTTAATATTCTGATTTTCCAGTCTCCTCTTTGCTTTTGTCCCCTGGGGACTTATCTCGCTTTCTTGTGAGCTCAGCTATGCATATAAAGCAACATTTGTTATATTTTATCCAATGTTTTGAAATGGGAGAGTTTTCTAAAGGTTATCTAAACTAAATAACACATGTAAAGTATACAGGATGTTGCCTGGCCCCCTGTTGGACCCACCAACTCTAGTCTGGACAATTTCCAATTAGACACAAAGCATTTTTACTGTAAATATGCCATGAGCTTGGAAATGGCTACTGATTCTCAGTCCGGTTTGGAGAAAGGCTAAGGATCTCATCCCAAGAGGATCCTTTGACTTTGACTCTCCTGTAAGTGGGTGTGGAGGGAAGCAGGGTGGATGGAAGTCAGTGCAGGGATAATAGGAATAGTTTTATAATTGTAAGATAGTAAAGATCAACTTGGGTGCAATATTTCTCTGAGAGTCTCTTGAGTCCGTGTTTCCCTTGTGTCCTGGTCTCCTGTTGGAACCCCAGAAGCTCCTCTTGGCCAGCTGAGCTGGCAGGTGTATGACCCCAGGGAGTTGTTCACCCTCTTTTGTCTGCGTTGGATAGAATTGGTTGTGAATATTGCCTGTGGGTGGGATTTCAAGAGCTTCAGAACCCCAGGGAAAGAGGCACTTCTCATTCTGAGTGGTATTGTCACTGTGATTTAAGAGCCTCTTGTTGCTAATAATAGTAGCTAAAGTTTATTGAGCATCTACTGTGTGCCAGATATTATGCCTAGTGCTTTATACACAGAAGAGGGCTAGAGATACAGAAACATACTACAGAGTGACATTCCTTTCATCCCTGGTGTCTGGACTTGAGACCAGCGTGCTTTCTGCTAGGGTTAGATTAGCTCCCCTGTGCTCCAAGAGGGACACTCTGGGCTGCATTTGTTCTAGTTGGGGAGTGTCTTGAGCCTAGCCCAGAAATAGCAGGAGTTAGTTCAGTTCCTGTGTTCTAGGAAATACACTGGCAACTGTTGTCCTTGGTGCCCCAGAAGTACAGAGACAGAAAGACTGAGAGGTAGATGACAGAGCATCATGGTGAAAGCCACAACTGTCACACAAGTGTGGCTTGTGACAGTCAAGTATGAGATAATTTAACTTCTATGGGGTCTCGGATTGATTTTTCCATGGCCTGTGATTTCCATACACTTTAGAAAAAGCTTCAAAAAGTTCAGACAATTCTTCTTTTTAATTAGTGGGCCCACACTGAAACCACTGAATCTAAATCTCCAGCAAATTTGACTCTGAGCTTCTAAGCAGCCAAAGCAAGAGAGGTGTTTTGTTAACCCTGGGTTCAGATCCTTGGGGTGGGGCCTGAGTTAATGTAGGTTTAACAAGCTCCCCAAGAGATTCTGTTGCTCAATCAGCCTTATGTGGGAGCCAGGAAGCATGACATTTAATTTCAGTTTTATCACTTACCAGCTGGGCATCCTTAGACAATTCATCTGCCCTCTCTGGGTCTTTTTGCCCATTAATAGATTGGAATAGAAATGGCTCTATTTGAAGTAGAATCCAGCAAAATCATGTTATGCTTTGGAGGCTGAATTATGGAAACATTGAGCTGCAGTTTACACATGGATCAGGCCACTCCTTTGATCCTCTGTTGACTGCACATAAATATAATGCCATGAATCTTTCCTGGGAGATGTCACAAGATGCAGCCATGTGATACTTGCTGTTACATTTGCCATGGGATGCTGTCGAGGACCTTGTCCATGACGTCATTCAATGGACTCTACATAATCATCCACAGGGGATGACTGTCTCTTAGTCTCAGGGACAGGAATTGTTGTGGTTCTCTTCGGCATCTGGCCTGTGTTTACCAGGGAAGCCCTGAGACCTTTGCATGCCACTAGCTGAGGGCTTACTATGTTTTAGTACCTGTACCAAAAGCCTCACATATTTTTCTTTGAGTCCCCTCAATAGCCCTGTGAAGATGGTACCATTATCACTCCCATTTGACAGGTGAGCAAACTGAGGCCCCCAAACTTTAACTTCCCCAAGCCATTCTGCTAGGAAGTGGTAGAGCAAGCACTTGAATCTTGGAGAGGTCTCACTCATAGCCCATGCAGGCAACTCTGAGGCTATACTCCCTGATGCTTTGCCTGCTTGGAAGCTCAGGGTTAAATATGTGCCCATCTTAAGCAATGTTCAGGACTTTGTCACCTGTGTTCTGGGGGTAGCACTTACCTCTGGTAGCACCTTTTCCTGCCTGTACTTTTTCTTTGCACCAGTTTTCTCATGTAATGTGAATGAAGCTGCAACCTCTGTGGTATATTTAGTCTTCGTGTGGTGGTGTGCGGCACAGTTCCATGAACAAAATTTTTGTTTTGCTTTTTTTCATGCTTTAAATTTTTTTTTTTTTTTAAACACCATGGATTCCGCACCACCAAAATACCAAAAACAAAACCAAGAACCTCATCCAGCAATGGCTAAGCTTTCCTCGGTGGGGGAGGGTAGAGAAGGAGCCCACAGGTTAAGCCAGAACCCGAGTGAGTGGGTAGAAGGTGGGGGAAGGCTTGGGACACTGGTAGGTTAATAACTTTGCTCCATCACTTACGCCTTAGTTTCCGTCCTGCCACTTGATGTTTTATATTTTATTTATATATATATATAAAATATAAACATACATATAAAATATAAACATACATATAAAATACCAAGTGGCAGGACGGAAACTAATGGGTATATATATCAATTTTCAGTCAATTTTGTAATGTAATGGATTATAAATAATAAAACAAAAGGTGTCCTCCATGTAGTCCCCACCCCCATACTGGGCAGGAGGGTGCATGCCAGGTCCCTGGTCCTCTCTGTTGGGGTCAGGTTAGAGAAACGTCAGGGGCTGGGACTAGGTGGAGAGGAAAACATGGTGGTCTGCAGCCTGGGGTGCAGCCAGACAGACACCTGGAAGAGGCATAGGTGGGGTGGAGGTGGGGGTGGGGGTGGGATATTTAGAGGAAAGACTGGGCCCCAAGACAAGCCTGGGGAGCTAGGATGGAGCAGAGATGACCCCATCTTTGTTTGCAAAGAGGGTTCCTTTTAGTTCAAACGCGGAAGAGTCGCCCACAGCCTCTGCAGATATAGAGAGGTCTTCCTAAGGCAGAGCACCCCAGGGATTTCCACCCCCTCCCGGCACCTCGTAACTGTCCTCCCGACCCCCTGCCCTCCAGCTCAGCGATGAGTTGAACCAGCAGCTGGAGGCCGTGTGCGGGTCCGTGTTTGGGGAGCTGGAGTCCCAGGCCGTGGACGCCCTGGACCTGCCCGGCTGTTTCCGCATGCGGAGCCACAGCTACCTCCGGGCCATCCAGGCCGGCTGCTCTCAAGACGACGACTGCCTGCCTCTCCTCGCTACCCCTGCCGCTGTCTCAGGGAGGCCCGGCTCCTGTGAGTACACCTCCCTGCCCCTGGCCCGGCCCCAGGCTGGAGAGCGCCCTGGGTCCGGGTTCTGGCCACCCCCTCGACTGTGCTGTGACCCTGCGCAGATCGCTCGCTCCCGGGGTCGGATATAACGGGGAGAGCGTCCCTTGGCGTGTGTGCAGCAGCCGCTGCAGGGTCCCGTAGGGCCTCTTGGGGTGGGAGTCGGGCGCGGGCCCAGGACCCAGGCAGGGCCGCGAGCCTCACGCACTGCGCTTCTGTGCCCGCCGGCCACAGCCTTCAACTTCAGAAAGGCCCCGCCCCCTATCCCGCCGGGAAGCCAGGCCCCGCCCCGCATCTCCATCACCGCCCAGAGCAGCACGGACTCCGCGCACGAGAGCTTCACGGCAGCCGAGGGCCCCGCCCGGCGCTGCAGCTCCGCCGACGGGCTGGACGGCCCAGCCATGGGTGCGCGCACCTTGGAGTTGGCGCCGGTGCCGCCCCGGGCCAGCCCCAAGCCCCCCACACTCATCATCAAGACCATCCCTGGCAGGGAGGAGCTAAGGAGCCTGGCGCGGCAGCGGAAGTGGCGGCCGTCCATTGGGGTGCAGGTATGGAACGGGGAGGCGCCCACAAGGGCTCGGACCCTGGCGGGTTGGGGCTGGGGTGAGGGGCCGGAAGCGGCCTTCTGGATATATCGACCTTCTTCCTGGCTTCCCCTGAGCTGCAAGTGAGCCCCGTGCCTGGACATCGACGGGGCTGCTCCAGCCAGCCTCCGCCCACTCCCTCGTCCCTCGTCCTGGCTAATGGAGGGATGGAGGGCCGTGCCCAGTGGTTGCCACTTTGAGGCCTGTGACCGACCGCCTGGGTCTCTCATCTTGTTCAGGCAGATGGTCTTTGCAGGACCTGCCAGCTGGCTTGGGGCGCAGCCATTGCTAGCCATTCTCCCCGGGAAGGGTTTTCACCTTGGCTCGCCACAGCCACTGACTCCTCCACCCTGCCACCAGGTGGAGACGATCTCAGATTCAGACACCGAGAACAGGAGCCGGAGGGAGTTCCACTCCATTGGCGTGCAGGTGGAAGAGGACAAGAGGTAGGTCACGGTGGGACTGCCCAGGCTTTGTTGGGGGAGAGGAAGAGAGAGAGGGCTACATAGTGTCCCCACTAGCCCAGTCTCCCTGCACATCCTCTTTTCCTGGAGGTGAGACGAAGCCTTTTTATAGAGGGTGGTCAGAGCAGCCACAGAGGCTGTCCACAGAGATGTCACCAGGGGAGTCATCAAACCTAGAGTTCTTGTGCCCATGCCCACCCCAGGTGCTCAGAGTCAGACGGGAGATACACAGCAGTTGCAGGGAAGAAGAGGATGGGAGAGGTTACATGTAGGTGCCGAGCAGGACTCCAGCAATTGTCCTTTCCAGGGGATGACAGGATCTGCCAATCCCTTATTACATCCTGTGGTGTACAAGTATGTGAGCTCAAAAAGAAACAGGAAGATTGCCTCTCAGGGGCCCCTGGCAGATATAACACTCCTCCTCACTTGGCTCGCACAAGCATTTAACCAGTCGGGGGTACCTATTACATGCCTGAGTCTGTGGTGTACCCGAGACAGTACAATTACCAGCAGCCACTATTCTGGCATTAGGTGGCCTCAGAAACATTGACTCCTTAATTTTCACGGAAGAATTAGCATTGCCAGCTCTGGAGAGGATACCAGAAAGAGGCCTCTCTGTTGTTGGGTGCCTATGGGGAGAAAGAGTGTCTGGGAACTTGCCAGGGGCTGGCCATCATGGTTTCATGGTATTCTGAGCTTCCCAGGCATACGACTAGAGGAATAAAACTAGTCTCCCAGGCCGGGTGCGGTGGCTCACGCCTGTAATCCCAGCACTTTGGGAGGCTAGGGTGGGCGGGTCACTTGAGGCCAGGAGCTCAAGACCAGCCTGGCCAACATGGCAAAACCCCATCTCGACTAAAAATACAAAAATTAGCTGAGCGTGGTGGCACACTCCTGTAGTCTCAGCTGCTCGAGAAGCTGCGGCACGAGGATTGGTTGAACCCAAGAGCCTGAGGTTGCAGCAAGCTGAGATTGCACCACTGCACTCCAGCCTGGGTGACTGAGCGAGACTGTCTCAAAAAAAACCCAAAACACAAAAAACTAGTGTCCCACTAGCAGTGGTTCCTCATAGCTCTATTCCTAGTTGCCGTCCTTCGCCCAGATTTCCCCAGCTATTTCTGGGATGTCCTTGGGATGTCTTGTGTTTGTGTCTGATCAAGTCTTTCTGGTGTTCCTATGGGATTCACCATTTTTCTCAACTTCTGCTTTGGCTCCCTGAAGTTCTGTATGCTCCTGGGGCTATAAATGCCTTCATCGAGGGTGGCAGAATGCTGCCCTGGTTGCCTGCATGACTTCTAAAGCTGCTGTCCTCCAAACTTTTACTGTGCCACAAAGATTTCAGAAAAATACCATTTTGTGGCAAACCCAATTTGCAAATCTGTGACTTGAATTACAGAGAGATGGGATAGGAGTCATGGACGGATGCAACTCTATGGTCTGAATCCTGCCCACCCCCAACTCTAGTGCTATCCCATGGACCACCAAGCCCACTCACTCCCTTTAGAGGCTTTTTGGTTCCCTGTCTAGTTAGGTCCAAGGGGGTGGGAGGTCCCCCCATTCCTCCTAATAACCCTTGAATCTTGGGAAGAGTGCTGCAGGCCTTCTAGCTGAGACTCTTGCTAAATCAGCAAACTCTTGTCATTCATTCGTTGATTCATTCATTCATCAGATACTTACTAAGCACGTGTTGTATGATAGCTCCTATGCACTGTGTTAAATGCTTCAGGAAACATCAAAGACATGACTCTTGCCCTCACAGAAGTTATGGCCTAGGGGGAAATCAAGGCAATGAATAATCCTTGACTAAAAATATGACTACATATTATGATATAATAGGTAGTGGAATATTATTGCACATTATGTGGGAATATGAAAGAAAAAGAGGAGATAAGAGAGAAAGGACCTTATTTAGATTAAGCAGGTGACATTTAAGCTGAGACTCGAGGATTGACTAAGAACTCTCAGGTGATGACTGGAGGGAAAAGCATTCTGGGGAGAGGGACTAGCATATGTGGAGGTGTTGGGGCAGGAAAGAGTTTAACATGCATCGGAAACTGAAAGAACGTCGATGTGGCTGGTGTAGAGTGGGGCAGGGGAGTGGGGAAGGAGTTAATTGGAGAACAGGCAGGGGGCAGGTTATGCAGAGCATGGACATGATAAGGACTTGGAATCTAATTATGAGTAATGAGTAGCCATGAAAAGGTTAAAAAAGGAGTGTAACATGATCTAACTTATGTTCATGAAAGATCACAAGCTGCTGAGTGGAGAATGAATTAGAAGAAAGTAATAGTAGAAACGAGAAGGCTAGTTAGGAGAATTTTTCATGATCCAGAAGACAGGTGATTGTGTTTTGCAGTATGGTGGCTATTGTGATTGGGATGTTTTTCTTCTATTGTATTTTACAACTAGGCACTGCCAGTGTGTGGGAGCACTGTTAGGTTTTTCTTTTTTTTTTTTTTTTGAGCGAGAGTTTTGCTCTTGTCCTCCAGGCTGGAGTGCAGCGGCGCAATCTCAGCTCACTGCAAGCTCTGCCTCCCGGGTTCACGCCATTCTCCTGCCTCAGCCTCTTGAGTAGCTGGGATTACAGGCACCTGCCACCACACCTGGCTAATTTTTTGTATTTTTAGTAGAAACGGGGTGTCGCCATGTTAGCCAAGCTGGTCTCAAACTTCTGACCTCAGGTGATCCACCCACCTCAGCCTCCCAAAGTGCTGGGAATACAGGCGTGAGCCACCGCACCTGGCCTCTACTGTTAGGTTTTGTATGTTTTGTATGTTGATTTTGTATTCAGTAACGTTGCTGCTGAATTAGGTCTCTCTTACTAGTCTCATAGGTTATTTGAAAATCATGATGGGCTTCCTATATATATATAGTCAGTTATTTTTCTGCGAATGAAGATATTTCTTTTAAATCTGTATTTTTCATTTATTTTTCTTGTAATACTGCATTGAATAGGACTTCTGTTCACTGTTGAGTAGTATTGACTTTAGTGGCTATGCTTTTCAAGATGATGTTTGCTACATATTTTGATGGATACCATTTGTCAGGTTAAGGAAATTCCTTTCTATTCCTAGTTGGCTACGCATCTTATTTTTATTTTTTAAAATAGAGAACATGAGTGGAATTTTATTGAATGCTTCTTAGAATCTATTTAGATGATCATGATTTTCTTTAATGTGTAACACGGTGAATTATATGAATGGATTTTCCATTCTTTCATTCCTGGGATAAACCCTGCTTGATCCCATTGTCAGTTTGGATTAAATTTGGCTGTGAGTCACAGGGCCTCAGTAGTGTCTTAAACAAGTGTATTTTTCTCTCATTAAAAAAAAAAAAAAAAAGCCAGCTTAGATGTAGGGAGTGCAATGTCAGGACTCCAGACTCCTTCTATTTTGTACATCACTTCATGTCCAGGGACCTCAGGTTCAAGCTCCTCCAGGCATGTCTGCATGCTGACCAGTGAGAAGGAGGAAAGAAGAAGAGGGATGCAGTCCTTCCTTTTTAAAAAGACTTCCTGAAAGTTACACACAACCACTTTCATTACATTGGCTAAAATCTCATCACATGGTGGCACCTAGCTGCAAGGGAGGCTGTGGGGTATAGTCTTTTAGCTGGGAAGCAATGTGGAGGGTGTAAACTACATAGCTAACAATCAGGGTTCTCATGCCTAAAGACAAAGAATAGGTATGTGGAACTCTAGGGGTTTTTGTTACAGTTTTGCTATATTATTTTTGTATACATTATTAGATTTTTGAACAGTTGCTACTTTAAAATTTTAAATCATTTATATTTATGAATATATCATAAGTGATAAATCATAATAATTATAAGCCTACCATTTTTTATTGTTATTCAATTCAGGTATTAGAGCTAAGATAGTCTCCTAAAATGAATTTGGTACGTTTCTCTGTGTTTTTGTTCTTTGGAACAATTTCTGTAAGACAAGAATTATCTATTCCTTAAGGTTTGGTAAAGGTTGCCTATAAAATTATCTAGGTCTGATGGCTTTTGTGGGTAGGAGAGACTTTTAAAACTACAGCTTCAGTTTCTTTAGTGATTATTGACCTGTTCTGGTTTTATTTTTTTTCTTGAATCATTTTGGTGATTTATATTTTTCTAAAAAAAGAAACATTTTATAAAAATTGACGGTTTTCAAAGTTTTTGGCACAAATATTCTTTCTCATAGTATTAAAATGTGTTATCAATATTTATTGCATCTCTATATTGATATCTACCTTTGCATTTCTTCTTTTTTTTTTTTTTTTGAGACAGAGTCTCACTCTGTTACCCAGGCTGCAGTGCAGTGGTGCGAGCTTGGCTCACTGCAACCTCCACCTCCCAAGTAGCTGGGATTACAGGCATCTGCCACCATGCCTGGCTAATTTTTGTACTTTTAGTAGAGATGGGTTTTCACTATGTTGACCAGGCTGGTCTCAAACTCCTGACCTCAAGTGATCCGCCTGCCTCAGCCTCCCAAAGTCCTGGGATTACAGGCCTGAGCCACTGTGCTTGGTTCCCTTTTTATTTCTAATACCATGTATTTATGTCTTACTTCTCTTTCTTGAATCAACCTTGCCTTAGGTTTGTATATTTTATCATTTAAATATATTTTTAGGCTGGGCACAGTAACTCACACCTATAATCCCAGTACTTTGGGAGGCTGAGGCGGGAGGATTGCTTGAGGTCAGGAGTTCAAGGTGAGACTGGGCAACATAGTGAGACCAGATCTCTACAAAAAAATGCAAAAATTAGCTGGGCTTGGTGGTGTGCATCTGTAGTTCCAGCTCCCGGGGAGGCCGAGGCAGGTGGATAACTTGAGCCCATGGGTTTGAGGCTGCTGTGATCTCTGATCACACCCCTGTACTTCAGCCTGTCTTTGAGACAGTGAGACCCTGTGTCAAAGAAAGAAAAGGAGGGGAAAGAAAAAAAAGTATGTTGAAATTTATATTTCATTCATCTTTTAGAAAAGCTAGTGTTTGGTTTTGGTGAGCAATCTTTAATATTTCCTTTCTTCTACTACTTTTGATTATTTTCTTTCATCTGCTGTGTTTGTCTTTTTTTCTGCCTCTTGAATTCATCCCTAACTTTCAATATTTGTTATGTTTTAACATGTGCTGTTAGGACTGTAACTTCCCTTATATCTATATACTTTCATGGCTGTATCTCATAAGTTTTGAGAAGCAGCATTTTTATTGTACATTTCTGAAGATGTAACTTTCAGTCTTTCATCACTTTTCTCATAATTTCCTTTTTAACCTCTGAACTTTTGGAATAATTTTTTTTTTTAAGTTTTCAAATGAATTTTTTTAACAGGGGACTGCCTTTTCATTACAGATTTCTAAATATGCTCCATTGTGGTCACATTATGTATCTGTTATATTTATTCCTTAGAATTTGTTGAGACTTCATTCATTATATATTTGTATATCATATATCAGGGGTCCCCAAACCCTGGGCGGGGGACTGGTACTTGTCCATGGCCTGTTAGGAACCAGGCACAACAGGAGGTGCACAGCAGGCGAGTGAGCATTACTGCCTCAGCTCCGCCTCCTGTCAGATCTGCGGTAGCATTCGATTCTCATTGGAGCCTGAACCCTATTGTGAACTGTGTATGTGAGGGATCTAGGTTGTGTGCTCCTTATGAGCATCTAATGTTTGATAATCTGTCTCCCATTACCCCCAGATGGGACCGTCTAGTTGCAGGAAAACAAGCTCAGAGCTCCTATTGATTCTACATTATGATGAGTTGAATAATTATTTTATTATATATTACAATGTAATAATAATAGAAATAAAATGCCCAATAAATGTAATGTGCTTGAATCATCCCAAAACCATCCTCTACCACGCCCCCCTGCAACTTCTGGAAAAATTGTCTTCTACGAAACTAGTCCGTGGTGCCAAAAAGGTTGGGGACCACTGTCGTATATGGTTAAATTTATAAATTATATTTTTCAAATGTTTATCTCTTTTTTTGTACATTTGATCTACCAGTTCTGAGAGGTGTGTTAAAAATGTCTCACCACGATTGTGGATATGTCATTTTCCCTGGTAACTTTGTTAATTTTTACTTCAGTTTGAGAGTGTGCTGTTTATAAGCATTCAAGCTTGTGACTGTTGTATCTTCTTGGTGGCTTGGCTCTTTTATCATTAAATAGGCTGCTTTTCATCCTTACTAATGGCTTTTGCCTTGAAGTCTTTTTTGCCTGATTTTTATTGCTATGACTGCTTGCTTTTGGTTAATTTTCCAATACATCTTTTTCCATCCTTTTATTTTCGACCTTCCTATATCCTTATGTTTTAGATGTGTTGCTTTTTTTTTTTTAATTTTTATTTTTTTGAGATGAGTCTTGCTTTGTCGCCCAGGCTAGAGTGCATTGGCATGATCTCAGCTCACTGCAACCTCGCCTCCCGGGTTCTAGCAATTCTCCTGCCTCAGCCACCTGGGTAGCTGGGATTACAGGCATGTGCCACCAAACCTGGATAATTTTTTGTGTTTTTAGTAGAGACGGGGTTTCGCCATACTGGTCAGGCTGGTCTCGAACTCCTGACCTTAGGTGATCCACCTGGCTCGGCCTCCCAAAGTGTTGGGATTACAGAAGTGAGCCACCACGCCTGGCCTATATGTGTTGCTTATAAGCGATATGTAACTAGAGTTTAGACATATTTAATCCATGTATATATTTTTCTTTACTGATTTGAGTTTATTTCTATCATCTCTTTAAAAATTTTCTAGTTGACATGCTTTTTCTTTGCTGTCTCCCTCTCCTACTTTTTATCTTACGTTGAACTGATCAACAGTAAATAGAGTTTATTTTATTTCTCTTCTTCTCTCCACTGGTTTGGAAGTTTACATTTTAGTAGTGATTTCCCTTAAAAATTTAACAGATATACTTAATTTCATATTTTCCTAATAAAGTCTAACATTAGTCAGTACTTCTGTCCCTCTTAGGCACAAAACAAGACTTTTGGAACACTTTACTTTCCTTCTTAATTTTCTCTTCCCATCTTCCATGTTATGTTTATCTAGCAGTTTGACTATACCTCTTTAAAAGTCTGCGAAATCAGCTGCTGTTGTATCTTTTATGCTTTAACAGTTTAGATTTACAAGTGTGTTTCCATAATTTGTGTGTTCACTATTGTTTGTTACTGCCCTCTTCTTCCTCCTGGTTCAGTTTCCTTCATGCTGAAGCATTGCTTGAAATTTTTTTTTTTTTTTGAGACGGAGTCTCGCTCTGTCTCCCTGGCTGGAGTGCGGTGGCCAGATCTCAGCTCACTGCAAGCTCCGCCTCCCGGGTTCACACCATTCTCCTGCCTCAGCCTCCGGAATAGCTGGGACTACAGGCGCCCGCCACCTCGCCCGGCTAGTTTTTTGTATTTTTTTTAGTAGAGACAGGGTTTCACCGGGTTAGCCAGGATGGTCTCGATCTCCTGACCTCATGATCCACCCGTCTCGGCCTCCCAAAGTGCTGGGATTACAGGCTTGAGCCACCGCGCCCGGCCGCATTGCTTGAAATTTTAAAGTTAATATCTTCCCTTGAGGTTTGACGTTTCTTGTGTTTCACAGGGGTAATACTCATTTGAACCCCACACCCCCACACAAGGAAGCCTTCATGTTCTGATTTCCCAGCATTCTCCTTCCAGGCCACATTCCTGCATCCCTGGCATGAGTGTTTCCAGTCCAAGTTTGCAAATGAAACAGACCTTCTTGGCTGCCGGCTTTGTGCACAGGGTCTCTTTCCAGCTCCCCTTGCTGCACAGCTTTGGGGTCTCTCCTCTCATCCTCCTTCAGCATTTTCATCCAGCCTCTAGCATATGTCTGGCCTGATCTCCCTGTGGTTCACTTGGCTTAGACCCTCTCTGACTATACGGGTTTTGAATTTCCTTCCTGTTTCTGGTACCCTGAAAATTCTCATTCCTATTTTCAAGCCCAGCATTGTAGCAAAAACACCTTTTTGATTTCTTAAAACCCAGCATTTCTATGTGTTTAGGGTGTGAGTGGGAGCTTCCTAAGTTAGTTCAGTCTACTCTGTTGGTCGGTGGTCTGGGTAAGGCTGATAGCGGTGGATACAGAGAGAAGTGGGCCAATTTGAGCAGTGTTTTGGAGTGAAAGTCAGGGAAGGGCAGGGACAGGCAGAGAACGTGGCCTTCCTTGCTGTCGTGTAAGTGGTTGGTGAGGTCTTGATGTGGCGGACTGAGGAGAGGACATGGTGTTGAATAAGCATCTAAAGAACCAAATTGCCTGGGACAGGTGATCACACTGGGAATTCAGAGGGAGTGACAGGTGGGGAGGGGGGAAATCTGGCCCATCTCTTTGGCCAGGCTCCCTGGCCTGTCTGCTGCAGGCGTCCTTAGTCATACACCTGCACAGTCCTTTCTGTCCCTTATGTCCCTGGCACTTTAAGTCTGACTCCTCACACACCATGCCCCAACTGGTGCATAAAAGTGAGCCATGAATTCCAGCAGCCTCGCCTGGCCAGCATTCAGGCCGAGCCCGCCGCACACAGCCCAGCCCCATTTTCTTTGACTCTCTTGTCCTTACTGCTGTTTCGCTCATCCCAGTATCTGTTTCTTTCTCTGTGCTTTGGTTTTAAAAATTGCTGGGCAGGAAACATCTCTTCTCTTCTGCCTTTCAGGATGTTCCCTGCTCACCTCTTGGGTGAGGATTTTGGACTTATTGTCCCTTCTGTCTGGGAATTGTCTGTGAGTCCTTCCAGTTGCCCAGCATCAGTGATCACTTGGCGTAGAATATACGAGGAGGGGGCTGGCACCCCTTCAGTTCTATCTCCACTGCACACACCCCTGCCAAGATTCATCTATCCATAGATATTTATTGGATCTGCATTATTTGCCAAACACTGTGCTGGGCACTGAGGATGCAAAGGTGAGCAGAACCAGAGACAGCTCCTGCCCATGCAAAGCTTACCACTAAGTTAATCTAAGAATCTCATTAATGACATAGCCACTGTGCCAGGTGCCGCAAAGGAGAGGCATGTGAGCCTTGACAGTGTAGACTATGGGGCTTTGAGTCTGCCAGAGGTGTCAGGCATGGCTTCCTTGGGAAGTGACATTTGGATGGAGATCTGAAGGATGAACAAAAATTAACTGATTGAAAAATGGAAGATAAGGTTCCAGGCAGAAGGAATAGCATATGCTAAGGCCTTGTGGTGAGAGAGAACATACTTAATCAGTTACCAGCCGTGTCTCAACGTGTCCTTACGGCACCTGTTTCCCTAGACCCAGCACACTCTGGGCTATGATAAAAGGATGCATCAAATGCCTTGCTGAATATTAGCAAATGGCCTTTTGAAGTCATCGAAAATGGGATTTTTGCCTCCAACTCTCTCTAACCATGGGGATCTGCCTGTATCTTCCACCTCTAGATTCCCCCCAGAAAGACCTTATCTTAAACTGTAAATTTAGCAAAAACAAAACCAACAACATCAACAGCAAAACCCGCCAAAATAAAGAAACAAAAACTACCAGGATGCCCAGTTAAGTTTGATGATCAGATAAACAATGAATACATTTTAGTATGTCACATGCAATATTTGGGACATACTTATACTAAAAAAATCTGTTATTTATCTGAAATTCAAATTCAACTGGGAGTCCTATATTTTATCTGACATCCCTACTCATACCTGCTTGTGCCCACTAAGGGCCACCTGGAGAACTCTGTGGAGGAAGACCTGCCTACCCTTTCCTTGACATTATGGTCATTTCTAGCTTTGGGACCTTGGGAAGGGTATATGCTGAAAGAATGGCCCCTTAAGCCTGGGAAGGAAGCTTCCATCCCCATGAAGTTATATTCCAAGAACAATCCTGCAAAAGCAACGAGAAGCTGACTACCAAAGCCCTGGGCACAGATGCTGCCTCCATTCCTGAGCCTGCAACTTTAGGACAGTTCCTGACTGACCCTCATGACTCCTCCTGAATCTCCCACCCTAGCCTCCACTTGGCATCCCTGTCACAGCCCCCGGGCTGGAACGGTGGGTTCAGTGAGCCCTGCTTGATTATATGTTTAGGCTCTTAGATGCCTTCACACAGGAGCTTCTATAGCAGCTAGTTTGAAGGCTATGCCTAGTTGAAATGACACCGTCCTTCCCCCTCCCTACCCACTCCCCCTCCCACCCCTCCAGCCTGCTGCCAAATACTCCTGGCAAAACCTCTCGACAACTTCTGGATACTGAGCTTTCCTTGGATACTGTGTCTCTTGGGATAATCCAGCTTCTACCCAGAGGCTTTTATGTTATCCCCCAGAGAATCACAGTAGAACCTCTCCCTGAAGTAGAATCACAGTGGAAACTCTCCCTGAAGTAACCATGATAACAACTTGCAGAATCGTCAGGAATGTAATCATTGTCACCTTGGAGAACTCAAAGGGAGGAGGCTTCTGCAGCCGCATTTAAAGGCTTGGGAGAAAATACTTTGAACGCATTGTTACGCATTAATGACAATTCACAGCTGAAGCCAGTTTCTATCCTGTGCTGACAGCTGTTGGTGGACACCACAGCAAATACTGCCAAATCCAAAACTAAATAGCGACATAAGCCCTGAACTTCACTATTCTAAAAATTCATCTGTTATAGTTAGGAGTGGGTTTGACTGTGAGTTCTAGAAAACCCCCAAACAACAGTGATTTAAATATGATAGAAGTTTATTTCTTTCTTACTTAGAGGAAATCCAGGGAGACTTAGTTGAGGTCTGGTAGGTGCCCCACAGTGTCAGGACCCGGAGCCTTCTATCTTATTCTTCATCCCCCACCCCACTTAGCACTTCCCTTTGGTCTCATGTTTCAAAATGGCTGCTCGAGGTCCAGCCATCATGTCTGCATTCTGGTGACTGGGAAGGAGGAAGAGACAAGGAAGGGCATACCTCCTCCTTTTAAGGACACTTTCTGGAAATTGCACATGCCACTTCTACTTTTGTCTCATGGGCTAGAACTTACTCACATGGGTACATCTAGTTGGTAGGGAGAATGGGAAAGAATCTTTATTCAAAGTAGCCATGCGTCCAGCATAAAATGGTGGGGTTCTGTTACTAAGGGGGAAGTGGAGAGTGGATCTTAGAAGACAGTTAGTGGTCTCTACCATCCTTCCTTCCTTCCAACCAACCAACCAACCAACCAGCCAACGTTTCTGTGTGATGAACTGCCCTATTTAGTGAGGAGACACTTATGCAAATAACCAGCCATGATACAATGTGATATGGAGTATAAAAGAGTTTTGTTCAAAGCGCTGTGGGAGAACAGATGGAAATGATCAACAGCAATCATAATAATTAATAACTACAATGCCCTAGCCGGGTTCTCAGTGCTACATTCCGATGATTGTGTTTGTCCAGCTCCCTTTCTTTTCAGTGAGAGCTGCAAACCATTCTACTTCTCTAGAATAGCTAACACAATGGGCAGGCAGGGTGCTGTTCTGAGTTCTTTATGGATATTATCTCACAACAATCTTATGAACTGTTACTATTATCATTCTCATTTACAGATGGGGAAATGAGGCACAAGCCACAGAGCTGGGTTTTGGACCCGGGCAAGGCTCCAGAGCACACCGGCCTAACTGCTCTGTTCTAATGCCCCCACTAAAGCTGCTCATTTTCATTCCTTTCCCTACTCCCCAGACATCTCCAGCACATAACCACCCCCCATCACCCACTTCATTGTGATGACTGGGGTCAACTGGTGGGACTTCTGTCCACTTCCAAGCCAAACCCCAGCTTACTTAGATCTCTTCCCTTGTCTCTTCCACCAGCCCTGCCTTCATTTTAGGAGTCAACCCCCTTAAGCCTTGGTTTTCTGATCTACTAGTAGGGCTGATACTAACACCCATAGAGTGGGACTGTTTGTGAGGACTGAGCGTGTTTATTCATGGAAAGTGCTTCTCCTGGCACATACTAAGTGCTCAGAAGATGTTATTCTTTTTTATCCCCCTCATATCTGGTTCCTTCTCTCTTCTCTCTCTTCATTCCATTTCTCTTTACAGGTTGTGTTAATTTCGTATTCCTGCTGAAAAAAATGATCACAAATTCAGTGATAGAAAACAATACATATTTATTATCTGGGGTCAGAGTCTCAATGGGGTTTCAAACTGGACTCTGGAAGGCTCTGGGAAGAATCCATTTGGTCACTTTTTCCAGTTTGTAGAGGCTGACCACACTCCTTTGCTTGTAGCCTGCTTCTGTCTTCAGAGCCAGCAGTGGTGGGCTGAGTCCCCAGGTTGCATTATTCCAACCTTGATTCTGTCGTTCCATCTTCTTCTCTGACTCTTCTGCCTCCCTCTTTCATTTACAAAATGTGATTACACCAGGATAATCCAGGAGAGTCTCTTCTTCTTAGTATCCTTAACTTAATCACATCTGCAAATTCCTTTTTTGCTGTGGAAGGTGACATATTCACAGATTCTGGGGATTAGGATGTGGATTCCTTTGGTGGCTGTTATTCTGCCTACAGGTTCTTTCCTCTTGGGATACAGCAAGCAAGAAGCACCCAAAACAAAATATCCCTCTTTAACAGTACATTCTTTTCTGCCTTCCTCCCTTCTCAGCCAGGCTCTTTGAGAGTTGCCTTGACTAGTTTTCTCCACCTCCTGACAACCTGCTGCAGTCTGCATCTGCCCCCACATTCCACCAAACCCACTCTTGCTTGGATCACCCGTGGCTTCCAGATTGCCAAATCCGTGGGCACCTTTCATTCTTAACCGGCTGCGTTTTCCATATTAGCTGCCCATTCCTTCATGAGACCTTTCTGTCCCCTCTCTGCTTTTATGTCACTTTCTGCTGGTTTTCTCCCTCTTCCTTTCCAGCTTAGACTCCTCTATGAGCTGCACCATCTCCACCCACCCCTGAAATGTCCATGTTTCCCCGGGGTTTGGATCTTGGATCCGTTGTTCTTTTCTTGGGTGAGCTTGTCCCACACTGCTGGTTTTAAATGCCACTTGCATAGGGATGAGCACCTCCTGCTTGTGCTGTACACATCTCTGGCTGCTGGCCGGGAGCGTTGGTGAGGACTGTGCTTCCGGTCATCCCATTGGCTCGTCGGCTTCCTTTGTCTCCTTTGAGGCAGACATGTGAGAGAGCTCACTGAGGCAGTGACTTGAGAAGCATGCAGCCTGGGGCACTTGGTGCTTCTGTTCCCGGCAGTATGGCTGTTTCCATACTGTTTCCATCGCGATGGAATGGGATTCTCTCAGGACATCTCAGAGGACAGGTGGAAGGCAGCGAACACGGCAGTGCCGAAGGACAGAGCTGTGTTTAGCAGGGGTGACAGGAAAGCACGCAGGCGTGGCAGATCATCAGGCACGTATTTATTGGAGCAAACCCCTCCATTACCATTGTGGTTTGCAACAGCTGTAGCTCTGAAGGAGCCACAAGCTAACTGGAGCACAAAGGCACACGAACATTCAAAGCAAGTCAAGGTGCATCCTAACTGCAGTTAGACACTCAAGACTCTCACCAGAAAGAACAATCTGCCCGAACAGCAGGGCTGCCTGTGAAGCCAGGAGGGCTGCTGAGGGAGGTGTGGTAATCAGGAGTGGTCTTGGGGGCAGAGAGGGGTGAAACAGGTGAAACAGGACTTAAGCAGGGAATGGACATTTCAGGCAGGGAAATAGCGTGTGCAAAGACTTGGAGTCAACTTGGGGAACAAGGAGAATGTGGGGGAGATGAGGTTGAAAAGGAGGACTGTGTCCAGGGCATCAGGGCCTCAGATAATGCTGGTACAGGAAGTCTGAACTTTGTCTTGTTGGTAGTAGGGGACCGTGGAAGTGTTTTGAGCAGGGGAATGACTTGGCAGAGCTCAGCTTTAGGAAGACTATTCCAGTCTTGGGTGGACTGGGGAGGGCCCCAGATCTTAAAATATGCAAAATATAATTTTAGAGAGAGGAGCTACCTTGGCAATTACTTATCTATTTCTATAATTGTATATATGTGTGTATTTTTAGATGTATATATGTGTGTATATTTATATCTAATATATATATATATTTTAAGTACATACACATACACATTGGACGACCTAGATGGAGGATGAGTGACAAACGCACACAGTGACAAAGCCAGCATTAGAACTCAGAGCTAACTCCTGGTCCCATGCTCTTCCTCTGCAGGGTACTCATGGAGGCAGAGGTATCTGAAAGGAGGCCAGTTTAATCATCAGGGCAGATGGTGGTACAAGCCTTGACCAGGGCAGGACAGGGCAGACACTGAGGGGAAGACTGTGTGGGAGGCAATGAGGATATGTTCTCTCTTCTTCTCCCTCTCTGGGTGGGGGTTGGGACATAGGGCTCGTTGGAGACTGCACATGAGTGCATCTCTCCTTCCTGGGTCCTGCAGCATCCTTCTGGGCCTGGTTTCTATGGCAACAGGCTCCCAGCAGGCAGCCTGCCAGCTGGAGAGAAGTAGGCAGGCAGGCAGGGAGAGAAGGCCTGGGCAGCAAGAGGAAGGCTGAAGTTGCGGGGGTTGGGAGAGTCTCTTGGGGAGGTGGAGGGACCCCTAGAGCTGGCACCACAATCCCTTCTGACCATGTAGGGGTGGAGGTAGCTCAGGACACACAGGCTTTTCTTTTGTGGTCCTTGAATTTCCAAACCTTGATCTTCTGTTTATCCCCCACTTCCCACATCTCCTGGCTCCCACTTCTTAAAGTATTGCCTGGTCCCAACCTCATGCATCTTAAGGGACCGCTGACTTCTTTATAGAAAAGAACTCTGAATTCAGGGAAAAAATGAACAAGGTCAGTTGACTTTCTGGTTTGCATAAGATTTGCATATTATTAACTCAAAGACAAGAAATTTCCAAGCCCTATGTCATTCCTGCAAATAACTTAATTCAGCTCCACTGGCACTGACTTACTGTGTCTGGCCAGGCTCTGGGCTGAGCCATCGGGGTCCCTAGAGAAGTCCTCCCAGCTGCAGTCCTGCCCACTCCACCTGCAGCTGCTCCAAGGCATTTCTTCCTGTGATGTTCTAGTAGCTGGTGCAGTGCGAAATGCTTGGACTGTGGAGCCCAGCAGCCCTGAGTCCAAATCCTGGCTCTGCTACTTTGAAGCTGGGTTGACTTGGTTTACTTATCTCTAGGTAGGGCTGAGGACACTCTAGTGCAGCTGGTGTAAACTAGCATAGACATAGCATTTGTTAAAATATTGAAATACTTCGGCCAGGCGTGGTGGCTCACGCCTGTAATCCCAGCACTTTGGAAGGCTGAGGTGGGCGGATAACCTGAGGTTGGGAGTTTGAGACTGGCCTGATCAACATGGAGAAACCCTGTCTCTTCCAAAAAGAGACAAAAGGCGCATGCCTGTAATCCCAGTTACTCAGGAGGCTGAAGCAGGAGAATCGCTTGAACCTGGGAGGCAGAGGTTGTGGTGAGCCGAGATCATGCCATTGCACTCCAGCCTGGGCAACAAGAGCAAAACTCCATCACAAAAAAAAAAAAAAAAAAAAAAAAAAAATTGAAATACTTCTGCCTTCACTGGTAAAGAGCCACCACCCTGGCTCCTCTGACCCACCCCACAATCTAGCCTCTCCAGGGCACTGCTGCAGCATTTTGGTCTGTGCCTGCTCTGCCTGGTGTATGCCAGCATCTGCTCTGTCCATGGACTGAACTGGTTGCTAAATAGTTTGGATATCACCCTTGTCTAGAGGCAGTGCAATAGGTAGGTATATTATGTACATAACTGTTGCAAGGACATATATATATATATATAATATATATATATATATATATATATATATTTTTTTTTTTTTTTTTCTTTTTGAGACGGGAGTCTCACTCTCTCGCCCAGGCTGGAGTGCAGTGGCGGATCTCGGCTCACTGCAAGCTCTGCCTCCCAGGTTCACACCATTCTCCTGCCTCAGCCTCCCGAGTAGCTGGGACTACAGGTGCCCGCTACCACGCCCGGCTAATTTTTTGTATTTTTAGTAGAGGCGGGGTTTCACCGTGTTAGCCAGGATGGTCTCGATCTCCTGACCTCAGGATCCGCCCACCTCGGCCTCGCAAAGTGCTGGGATTACAGGCGTGAGCCACCGCGCCCGGCCAGGACCAATATATTTAAAGTGCATAGGTTAATGTCCATCACTTTGTAGGTTCCCTTCCTCATTCCCTTCCTTCTTTTTGGCTTGGGGTGGGGGTGAGAGCTGGGATGAGCCTGGGCAATGGGGGATGACAGCCACCCCTCTCCCCAGGCGAGCAAGGTTCAAGCGCTCCAACAGTGTGACAGCCGGCGTGCAGGCAGACCTGGAGCTGGAGGGCCTGGCAGGCCTGGCCACGGTTGCCACAGAAGACAAGGCCCTGCAGTTTGGACGTTCCTTCCAGAGGCACGCCTCTGAGCCCCAGCCTGGGCCCCGGGCCCCCACTTACTCAGTCTTCCGCACGGTCCACACACAGGGCCAGTGGGCCTACCGCGAGGGCTACCCACTGCCGTACGAGCCGCCGGCCACCGATGGGTCGCCCGGCCCTGCCCCTGCCCCCACCCCCGGCCCCGGGGCCGGCCGCCGTGACTCCTGGATAGAGCGCGGTTCACGTAGCCTCCCCGACTCAGGCCGCGCGTCCCCCTGCCCACGGGACGGCGAGTGGTTCATCAAGATGCTGCGGGCAGAGGTGGAGAAGCTGGAGCACTGGTGCCAGCAGATGGAGCGTGAGGCGGAGGACTATGAGCTACCTGAGGAGAGTGAGTCACGGCATCGGAATGAGGGGACTCTGGGGACCATGGCCTAGTGTGTGCTCAGGAGACCCTGATGGGGGTGGCTGGGGCTGCAGTGTAACAGGAGGCCCCTTCAGTTTGTGCCTCACTGGTCTGCATTGGAGCGTGGCAGGTCAACATTGGTAGCAAGGCATGCTGGGAGCTCTTGGAAGGGAGCAGGGTGCACACGGTGCAGCTTTAGAGGCCAGGGGCTGGGACTGCAGACAATGCAGGCCAAAGGGCTGGACCTTCTATGGATGGCTACTAGTCCAAATCACCAAGTTTATGGGGACTAAGATCTGGACTGGTGTGGGGATCCAGGTGGTGGGACCGAGATTACAGAGAGGGAGGCAGTTCACAATGTCAGATCCTGTCTGAGGCATAGATGAGGGAGATTCAGCCAGGGAGACATGGCCCTGGCCCGAGGGAAAGCCTGGCGCTTCCTGTAAGTCAGATCCACTGAGAGACACAGTCTTACTCCAGAATCTCTGAGTTGAGGGGACAGTGACTATGAAGATGTGTTACGTACATTAAATTACTTGGTCATTCTTAAAGAGCCAAGGAGTCTTGCATGCACTGGTGAGTGATGAACAAAGCTTAGCCAATGGGTGGTCACTGAGCTAATGCCCTGGCCAAGGCCATAGGCTAGGCTGGGGCTGGTTTCTGTCTGTTTTCTGATATGGGAGGGAGAAAGGATAAAGGAGAATGAGCACTCAAGAAATGTAGGCTGTATGAAGGAGGGAACATCAGGGTCTGAGGATACAGTCTTGGTGTAGTGGAGCAAGAACTTGTTATGAACTTGAGGATAGGATGGGACTGGGGCTGGAGGAGATTGATGGATAGACAGTGCCAAGCAACCAAGGGATCAGCGTTCAGGGCAGAGTTCCTGGAGTCTGGGGAAGGAGATGCATCATTTCCCTCCCTGAATTTCCTTCTGCTTTCTAGTCCTGGAGAAGATCCGCAGTGCTGTGGGCAGCACACAACTTCTCCTGTCCCAGAAGGTTCAGCAGTTCTTCCGGCTGTGTCAGCAAAGCATGGTGAGTGCCCATAGTAGTAGATCCTACCAGATATATGTGACCCAGAGTGTGTGTGTGCTGGAGGTGGGACAGGCAGGTGACCCAGTGTGCGTGTGTACCAGAGGTGAGACCAGGCCTGCATGCCTGCAGGAGTAGCTGTCAATCTTGTGCCTGGAGGTAGGACCAGGTGTTTGTGCATAAGAAGGGAGGGCTGGGCTCTTTCTTGTCCCCCTGTCTCCCAGCCCCCACCCACTCTCCCAGGCTGAGGTTCCTGGCAGTTAGGGTGGATAGGACTTTCTCTTGTCCTTGTTGCGGGAAGTCAGGGACCCCGAATGGAGGGACTGGCTGACGCCATGGCAGAAGAACATAAATTGTGAAGATTTCATGGACATTTATTAGCTCCTCAAATTAATACTTTTATAATTTCTTACATCTGTCTTTACTGCAGTCTCTGAACATAAATTCTGAAGATTTCATGGACACTTATCACTTCCCCAATCAATATTCTTGTGATTTCCTATGCCTGTCTTTAATCTCTTAATCCCATCATCTTTGTAAGCTGAGGATGTATGTTGCCTCAGGACCCTGTGATGATTGCGTTAACTGCACAAATTGTTTGTAGAGCATGTGTATTTGAACAATATGAAATCTGGGCACCTTAAGAACAGGATAAGAGCGATTTTCAGCGAACAAGGGAGATAACCTTAAAGTCTGGCTGCCTGTGGGCTGGGCAGAACAGAGCCGTATTTCTCTTCTTTCAAAAGCAAATAGGAGAAATATTGCTGAATTCTTTTTCTCAGCAAGGAACATCCCTGAGAAGGAGAATGCATTCCCAAGGGGAGGTCTCTGAAATAGCTGCTTTGGGAGTGTCTGTCTTTTACAGTTGTAGATAAGGGATGAAATAAGCCCCGGTCTCCTGTAGCACTCCCAGGCCTATTAGGACGAGGAAATTCCCGCCTAATAAATTTTGGTCAGATGGGTTGTCTACTCTCAAACCCTGTCTCCTGATAAGATACTATCAATGACAATGCGTGCCCAAAACTTTATTAGCAATTTTAATTTCCTCTTGGTCCTGTGATCTCGCCCTGCCTCCATTTGCCTTGTGATATTTTATTACCTTGTGAAGCATGTGATGTCTGTGACCCACACCCTATTCGTACACTGCCTCCCCTTTTGAAAATCACTAATAAAAACTTGCTGGTTTTGTGGCTTGGGGGCATCACGGAAGCTGCCGACATCTGATGTCTCCCCCGGACACCCAGCTTTAAAATTTACCTCTTTTGTATGCTTTCCCTTTGTTTCTCAGACTGGCCAACACTTAGGGAAAATAGAAAAGAACCCATGAAGAATTATCGGGGACAGGCTCCCCAGATAGTCCTGCCTGGGGCTCAGACCTCCCTGACCAATCACTTTCCCTCTGTCTTCCTCTGCTGCAGGATCCCACTGCATTCCCTGTGCCCACCTTCCAGGACCTGGCGGGTTTCTGGGACCTCCTACAGCTCTCCATCGAGGATGTGACCCTCAAGTTCCTGGAGCTACAGCAACTCAAGGCCAACAGCTGGAAACTCCTGGAGCCTAAGGTGGGGCTGGGGTCCCTTCAGGCAAAGAGGCCAGACTCTGGGAAATTCCCCTCCCCAGAAAGGTGAAGGGTGGGACGAACAAGGGGGCAGGGGAAGGGACCCATAGGCAGCAAGGGCAGCCTTGGACAGGTGATAGGTGACCATCCCCTTCCAGAGTGACCATGCTCGTGGCCACTGCCGTCTGCTTGGCCCCAGTGCTCATCAGTGCTTGAACTGCCAGAACCCCAAGGCTTCCTCAGCGTGGGGGGGGGGGGAGGCTGGGGGGCAGGGAGGCTGCGGGGGCAGGGAGGCTGCAGGGGCAGGGCGGCTGCAGCTGGAGGGAGCAAAAGGCAAAAGTAGACCTTACAGAAGGACAGACTGTCTTCAGTTCGGGCCTAGGCATCCAGGGCAGAGCCTTGAGAGTCCCCTCAGCTGCCAGGTCGCTGGACCTTGTCTGCGATGAGGGCCAGAGGCCTGGTATGTGCACCCTCATTGCGGAGCCTGGGTTGGGAATTCCCTCCTCCGGGTCGGGACCCCGAGTGAAAACCCGGTTCTGATGCGAGCTGTTGAGAACGGCGCCACCAGGGGGCGCTCGAACGCGCCGCGCTTTGGTAGAAAATGTGGAGATTTGACCTTGTCGGAACAGGCGCAGGTGGGGCTTCAGGTCGCGGGATCCGTGGCGGATTCTGAGCGCCATGGCGTTCGGAGCCGCGCGGTCGTCAGCGCTCCGGACGCGGGGGTGCGGGGGTGCGGGGGTGCGGGGGTGCGGGGGCGCGGGGGCGGGCACCGGGGTGTTAGGATAGTTCGGCGCCCCAGCTCAGCGCTGTCCTCTGCTCCGCAGGAGGAGAAGAAGGTCCCTCCGCCGATACCAAAGAAGCCCCTGCGGGGCCGGGGCGTGCCGGTGAAGGAGCGCTCCCTGGACTCCGTGGACCGGCAGCGGCAGGAAGCGCGCAAGCGGCTCCTGGCGGCCAAGCGCGCCGCTTCCTTCCGCCACAGCTCGGCCACCGAGAGCGCCGACAGCATCGAGATCTACATCCCCGAGGCCCAGACCAGGCTGTGACCGGTCCGGCCCGCCCAGCCCGGCCTGGGCCCGCGGTTCTCCACCCGTACTGTACACCCAGCGTCGAGGTCACTGTGAACGCGGGCCGCCCCGTGCGCCCGCCCCACCGGCACCGCACGCCCCAGCCCCCGGGCCCGTCACACTCTCGTGGGTTTTTTACCTTCCTGACCCCACGCGAAGGCGCCCGGGCTGGGCAGGGGGCCGTGCCTCTCCGCCCTGTGCCCCTCACCTGGATCCCTCGCCCACCTGGTCCGACGCTTTGTCCCCACCTCCTTCCAATGGGCACCATCTCTGCCATTCTTTTCCCCCCACGGGCCAGGCCGGGCCGGGCCCCCCATCTGGGCTCTGCGTCCCCTCCCCCCACCCCGCGGGGCTGGGCTTCGTGGGGATCAAGCTTCGTGGCTTTTTATGAAGAATCCCGAACCCCGCCTAGGAGCCCGCCCCACCCTCCCAGGGGCTCCATCTTCAGCCCTCTGCCCACTGGGCCCAGGGACCACAGTGGCTGGACCAACCCAGGACCAGGGCGCCTGGGCCTCTCCCCTTTCCCAGCGGCTGGGTAGGGGAGATGGGGGCTTCCCCTCACCACACCTGTGGCTGTTCCCACATCCCCTTGAGTATCCCAGGAAAAATAAAACGGCAGAACTGCACTCGAGCCAGCTGCTCTCTCCAGAAGAGGCCACCTCCGTCCCGTGTGTGGGAGGACGGGGGTGAAGGGAGAAGGGGCCGGGAGCCCACTCTCTTGGTTTGGAGACAGCAGGGGTGTTGCCTGAGCTCCTCCCAGGGATGGGCCAGCTGGTGGAAAGGAGATTCGGCCCCCTGATGCCCACAGTAAGGACCTGGACCCTCCTGGAGGGGCCCAGGTGGGGTGAAGAGGGGGAGGGTGTCCATTTCTCCTCTCTCCCGGTTTCGCTGTATCCCATTCTGCCTCCCAGTCCCCAGGGTTCCCCCAGAGAGGGAAGTCCGGAGCTCGCTGAGCACACAGCATGTGCTTGATAAACCGGGAGTGTGGTGATTGTTAGGTATTGACAAATAACTGGTTTCCCTTCCCCTAGGGACGCAATGTTCCTTCTGCTCCAGTCATTCCTGATCAGCAGCAGAAAAACTTCAGTCCTGCCACATTTTCTGATGCCTCCTATGGGTGGCCACCTTGGTGGAGGCTGGGGTGGGGGAAGAGGAAGTACAAAGAACAGAGCTCTCCTGGGAAGCTAAATGGCAAACAGAACCTAGTATCGATGGCTTTATTGAGTGGCCAGTGTGGGTCAGGCAAGGGGTGAGTGTTTTACATGAATGTGGCTGGTCCTTAAAACAGAAGAGAAAGCCAAAGCTCAGGGCAGGTTACACGACCTGTCTGAGGTCACAGGGCTAAATGTGGTGGACCCAGGTCTAATGTCAAATCGTGAGCTTTTAGCTTTGCAGGCTTCTTAGACCAGAGAGGGCTGATGGCATTCTCCACCCAGAAAGCCCCTTTCCACTCCTTGAGCAGTCCTTTGGATTGGTGTGTCACCTCCAGGCAGGAGGAAAATCCTTCAGGATTGGCTGCTTTTTTGGGCCACACTGGATCAGCTAATTCTTCTCATTCATTTATTCAGCAGACATTTATCACTTTTGGGCGCCACAGGAATAGCCTTGAACAAGATGTAGTTTCTACCCTTAATGGAGCTTATGGTCATATGGGAAAAACAGATAAATAAGCAAGCAGTTAAAATACAGGGGTGAGTGCCAGAAGGATGATTAGGGATTAGCTGCTGAAGGAGGGCCAGGGTTGAGAAGAATGTTCCAAGATCAGGGAACAGCTGTGCAAAGGCCTGGAGGAGGAAGAGACATTGGGAGCACAGGGTCTTGATTATATCAGTGTTTGGGTCTCATTGAGGCAGGTGGCCTGGGTCTTGTGGGCTGTAGGGAGCTATAGAAGGGTTTTGAACAGAAGAGTGGCATGAACGTTTTATAGACTGGTTTGGTAGACAACTTCTGAAAAGCAAGAGATGGTCCACAATACAAATTCACATGAGCCTGGAAGGTGAGGAGGGCTGTAATGTGATCTGAATTCCCAAAAGCAGTTAGTTTGGAGGTGATCCCATACAGACTCTGGGGCCTCGTCCAAGACTTAGTGAATAGACTCTGCCCTCAAATAAGGTTTTAACAAGTGCTCCACAAGATTCTGAGCAGCCAGGTTTGGGAAAACTTAAATTGGATGACTGTCCAAGGGTCTCCAGTAGAAGGGCTGGGTCAGTTTACCTCTCTGAGATTGTTTTATCATCTCTAAAATTGGGGCATGGGTGAGGTTTGAACTCAGAGCAACGCTGTAAAACAGATACTGTTATCATCCCCATTTACAGATGAGGAAACTGGGGCATGGAGAGGTTTAAACAGCTTACCTCAAACCATGAAGCCAGGAAGTGGCTGAGTCTGAGTTTAACCTTTACATTATACAGCATTTTATGGGTCTATGACTTTTCATAGACTTTTCTATGTCTGGTGTGGATGAGTCTCCTTTGGTTCTTGTGGCCTAGGTAGTTATGCTGAGCCCCATATATCAGTGAAAGATTAGGTCCAGTCCTTTGGCTTAAGTTGCTTACAGTCTGGCCATGGCCAGCACATAAACAGAAAGTTATGGTGCAAAGGGAGACCTGCTCTCTCAGAGGGGCCAAGGGGTTGAGAGAGGAGAGAGCCTCTAGCAACCAGGGTGTTTTAGTCCATTTTGTTCTGCTATAACAGAATACTGCAGGCTGGGTAACTTATAATGAACAGGTATTTATTGGCTCACAGTTCTGGGTGCTGGGGAGTTCAGTTTCAAGGTGCTGGCAACTCGTGAGGGCCTTCTTGCTGTGTCATCCCATGGCAGGTGAGAAGGTAAGAGAGGGCAAGAGGGAGTTGAACTTGCCCTTTTATAAGGGCGTCAGTTGCACCCATGAGAGTGCAACCCTCGTGGCCTAATAACCTCTTAAAGGCCCCACCTCTTAATACTTACAATGACAAATTTCAGTGTAAGTTTTGGAGGGTACAACCATAGCACAGGCAGTCTGGGAGAGCTTTCAGCCTTGTGAGCTGGATCTTGCAGGATGAATTAGCATTTTGTAGTCAAGGAAGAGAAGGGAGAAATTCATTTCCGGCCAAGGGACAAACCTGGGCAAAGCCGTGGAGGCACATGTGTGTTGGGAATGAAAGCACAGGCTGGAGAGGGTGACAGGTTATGGTGGCTGTGGAGGGCGTGGAGGAGATATGGCCAGGAGGAACCCATAGAGTTGGGGGTAGGGGGCTAAGATGGAGGCCTCATAGTTTTATTTGAAAGATAAAACTATGGCCAAAAGACAGGACATGGACTGGAGGGGGCAACAAGACAGCAGGGAGACCATTGAGGGAGCTGCTAAAGTGGTCCAGGTAAGAGATAATGATGTTGACTTTGAGAGACATTTAGGAGGCATACATGCTGCAAGCTGGATCTGGAGAATAACGCAAAGATGGGACACCTTGAAGGTGTCATTCAGATTTCTGGCTTAATGAATGAGTAATGCCACGAATGGACATAGGACATTACAGAAGGAGCAATACAGTTGGGAAATACTTAACATGTCAATAACCATTTACTGAGCACTGAGAAGGTGCAAACTACTATGCCAAGCACTTTATACACATTTAGGTGATTTAATACTCACAGCAACCCTAGGAGTGGGTACTATTATTGTCTTTTTTTAAAACAAAGAGTGTAAATAGCTTTTCTGAGATAAGCAGACAAGAGTCAGGATTTGAACCCATGGCTATCTGATTTCTAAGTCTATGCTCCTGAGCCCCTCAGCAATTCTGCTTGAGGGAACTGCTAGCCATGACTCAAGACTCAGCTCAAGGCCTGGTTCCTCTAGGGAGCCTTCCCTGAATCTTCCTGGCCGGGCTGAAGATCCTCCTCTGTGCTGCGTGTGTATACTTCTGTCATCACATTTCTTATATTCTATTGACATTTTGTAGACCCATCTGTTTCTTTAGTCAGAGAACTCTGGAGGCAGGTTGGTCCCAGCCATTTTTGCATCCCCAATGCCTAGCACATGATTGGCTGGCCAAATGCCAGTTACTCTGGGCAGTTCTGTTCCCTTCTCGTCTCCACATATTCAGTTAGTGAACAGGTTCTGCTAACCACGGTCTCCTAAATATTTCTTTGTACTGTTGGGGCTCAGAAAGCGATACCCCAAAGACTGGCGCTTTGACATGGTGAGAGGCCTTCAAAGCTGCCTCAGAATCAAGGTCCCTCTAACCTTCTCTCCCAAGTATAGGGAGGCACTCTCTCTAGAATGTCCTAATCTAATCAAGAAAACTTCTTTCCAAAAGAAACAAAATTGCCTTCCTCCCCTCCGCGAAATCTCATCTATCTCAGAAAAGAAGACTGAGGAAGGCAACTACGCCTGGATGGATTTTTCACAAGATGATGCCTGCTTCTCGGGCTCATTCAAATTCTAAAGAGAATCATTTTCAAGTTAATTTCTGTCCATTTTTTCGCCCTAAGAATCACGTGCTTCCCTCAAAAGAATTGTCTATATTCTCCATCTCTCCCCTTCCCCTTTGAAAAAGGGTGTATAAGCTTCTGTACCCCATTGGGTTATTGGGTAATCATTCTCCTGTGACCCTTCCCTTCCCGCCCCCTCGCCCCCCACCCCGTGCTATGCACGTTAAAATAAAATTTTGTATGTCTTTTCTCCTATTAATCTGCCTTTTGTCAGTTGATTTTCAGTGAACCTTGGTCCCTACAACACTGTTCCCCTTTCTCCATCTTAACTGCCAGAACTTAGCTTTGAGCTTTTGAGATAATAGGGGAAGGGTGCCTAACGTGGTAAGCAGTCTATGTATGAGGCTTCCTCTGGAGGTGTCCCTGAAGTTTGAAGATTGTGCCAGAGCACAATTTGGCATAGTAAAGAAAGGCGGGAAGGGCACTGCATGGCCAGGCACGGTGGCTCATGCCTGTAATCCCAGCACTTTGGGAGACTGAGGGGGGCAGATTGCTTGAGCTCAGGAGTTTGAGACCAGCCTGAGCAACATGGTGAAACCCAGTCTCTACAAAAAGTACAAAAATTAGCCAGGCCTGGTGGTGTGCATCTGTGGTCCCAGCTACTCGGAGGGCTGAAGTGGGAGGATCACTTGAGCCCAGGAGGTCGAGGCTGCAGTAAGCTATGATTGTGCCACTGCACTGCAGCCTGGGTAACTGAGCGAGATCTTGTTAAAAAAAAAAAAAAAAAAGCGGCTGGGCGCAGTGGCTGACGTCTGTAAGCCCAGCACTTTGGGAGGCTGAGGCAGGCGGATTACCTGAGGTGGGGAGTTCGAGACCAGCTTGACCAACATGGAAAAACCCCTTCTCTATTAAAAATACAAAATTAGCCGGGCGTGGTGGTGCATGCCTGTGACCCCAGCTACTCGGGAGGCTGAGGCAGGAGAGAATCGCTTGAACCTGGGAGGCGGAGGTTGCGGTGAGCCCAGATCGTGCCATTGCACTCCAGCCTGAGCAACAAGAGTGAAACTAAAAAGAAAAAAAAAAAAAAAGGTGGGAAGGACACTCTAGGTAGATGAAAAAGCATCAGTAATTCACTGGGTGTGAAACAGCGTGGTCTGCCGGGTTTTGTATGTGTGAGCAAAATAAATATGCAGACTGAGATTAGTGGGTTGAAGGTGGGAAGGGCCTTGTGGGAGTGTTAAGAAGTTTGAGCTTTGGGACTTTTCTGTATATGATAAAATTGATGTCTGTATAGGGTACAGTGGGGACACAGAGGAGGAAGTGAATACTTGTACCCAAGAGGTCATGCAAGACTTAGGTTTTACTATATTTCAATTATTTTTACACTAACACTAGCCACATTTATTTCCCTGCTGGCTGTGTGCCTGCCACAGTACTTTACAAATATTGTCTCATCCAACCCTCACACCATCCCTGCGAAATGGGTGTTATTACCTCTACACAGAAGGGGAAGGGAGGCTCAGACAGGTTAATAATGTTCCCAGGGTCACTAGAAAGCTAGCCTGGATCCCAAGAGGTCTTAAAGCACTAAATTATACTTTCCTAAGAAGAGCTTCTTGAGGTCAGGGATCATGTCTTTTGTTTTTGCGTGCCAAGACCTAGGTCTTAGAAGACATCTAATAAACATCAGTTGAAAAAAATGACTGGATGATCGATCTTTCACTTTTTCCACGTAGAAAGCACGTGGGGACGGCACTGAGAAACCTCCAGGCCACCAGGGGGCGCGACGTCCATTTCAGCGCAGTGGGGCCCGGTTGCGGGCGCCTAGCTTCCTTCCCTCCTTTGGCTAAAGTTCAGCCAATCCCTGCGCTCCGAGAGCCGGCGGCCAGTGGGCAGGGTCACAGGGCAAGGTCCCGCGGGCCGCTGGGAGCGGCGACTTCCGTGCTCCCGGCGAGCGGGCGGAGAGCGGGGGCCACACGGGGGAGTGTGGGCTGGGTCGCAGGTGAGCGCGCGGTCCGGGCGAGCAGGTCCGGTCAGCCCAGGCCCGTAACCTCTGAGTTACGGGAGGAGTGATCGCTAGGGTCCACCCCGGTCCCGGCCAGACCTGCCAGCCCCCTTCTCTGGTGGGTGCTCTGGTGCCCAGTCTGGGAGCCCAAGTAGCCCTCCGCAGACAGGGCTTATCGGCACCTCAGTGAGGACGGACGTTGATGAGGCCACGAATGAGGTGGGCTAGGGGCAGTGGACCGGGAGCCCCACAGAAGGGAGAAGGGTAGCCATTTGGATGGACCCTGACCTCACTTGCGCTCCCATTCCTGGACTGCGCTTGAGTGACTGTCAGGGTTAATTCTTTCACCTTCTCAGGCCTCCTCTGTCCTTGTTAGCAGTTCTTGAATTTAGGACTACGGCTTCTGGCCTCGTTGGGCCTCCGGGCCCCCGCACTGGGGCAGGTTTCCCAGCAACTCAGTTGACTTTTACCGGATGCTTTTGGCAGACGTCCTCCATGCCGGGCTGGAAATATGCGTCACAGTGTTTTTCAGACACTTTTGCCTCTTTCATTGTGATACCTTGTCTGGGGATGACTATGATGGAGTCTTTAGGTTTCTGTAATCAGCAAAGGCGTCTGTTATGTTCCTGCCACCTTCTGGAGGAGAGTGGGTGGAGAATGTTGTGATTTTACACTAGGGAGTTGTTTGGGCTGTCATTCATTCGTTCAGCAGACCTTTTTTGGGCACTCTGCCAGGCAGGGTGGGAGAGGTGCCTGGATGGATAGGGCACAATGGGGCCAGACGGACATGGTGCTTAGCCTTTTGGAGCTTAAAGTGTCTTGAGAAATGCAAACAGGGTAAGCCAGCACCGTGCCTGACACAGCGCAAGTGGTTATAAGTGTTGAATAAAGGAATGAATTGACTTATTTGGGAATGATTAGAACGTGAGCAGGACGGTAGAGAGAGACTTTATGCTACATGTGAGAGATCGTTGTGAACTCAGGCTCGATATGTTTTAAGACAGATTTGAAAGTCTGGACAGTTGCTATTTAGGGAAGCATTTACTTCTACAGAGGACTTGCTTTAAAGGTGGAAGGAAAATGAAGAAGTATTAGGTTTGAGATTCTTCAGAGGTGCCTCTTTTAACTATTGTTATATCTCTGAATTTCACAAATCCCTGAGTATAATCTCAGGGTTTGGGAAAGGGGAAGCTCTTCTAGGTAATGAAATGCCAGGCTGATGGGAAAAGAACTGTGGGAAGCTCTCTCCAAATCCAGGATTTGAACAGAAATCGTATACCTCTGCAGTGTGTTCTTCCCACTAGAAAGAGTGTAGACTTTGAAGTTGGAGAGGCCTGGGTTCAAAATCAGTGGCTCTATCACTTCTGGTGATTTTGGGTAAGTTAACATAATGTCTGTGAGCCTTTGTTTCAACAAGAGCCTGGGCTAATCATTCCTACATCATAGAGGTGTTATGAGGATCAGGTGATGGTTCGTGTGTAAATTGTCATCATAGTGCCTGGTGCTAAGACAATAAGGAGGGGAGTCTTGGAGATGCTGCAGTTTTATTTATTTATTTATTTTATTTATTATTTTTAATTTCATGATGCTCCCTTCACTGGGGGGATCCTCAACCTCCTGGGCCACAGACCGGTGGTGGTTTTCAGCCCATTAGGAACTGGGCTGCACAGCAGGAGGTGAGCGGTGGGCCAGCTGGGAAGCATTACCGCCTGAGCTTCACCTTCTGATAGATCAGCAGCGGCCTTAGATTCCTACAGGAGTGCAAACCCTATTGTAAACTGCGCATGCGAGGGATCTGGGTGTGTGCTCCTTATGAGAATCTAATGCCTGATGATCTGAGCTGGAACAGTTTCATCCGGAAACCATCCCTCTCCAGCCCCCATCTGTGGAAAAATTGTCTTCCACGAAACTGGTCCCTGGTGCCAAATATAGGTTGTGGACCGCTGCCTTATAGTGTTAATGTCCAGAGAACAATGGGATTCCTTCAAAGAGAATTGGGAACCAAAGAGAGAGGGGGAGAATCATCTTATCCTTGGTGAGGTTTTGATTGTTCACTTTAGATCAGAGATAGCAGTGTTGGAGAAGTACCTACGGGGGCATAAACAGAAAGATCTTTTAGTGGATACTTTTGGGCAAGTCTCTTAACCCTCTGATAGTGGGTTATGTATCTACCTTACGTGGTGGACATGAGGATTAAGAGAGAGAGTGCATACGATGTGCCTAGCCCAAGGCCTAGCATGTAATAAGTGCTCAATACATGGTAGCTGTGTTATTATAACTGTGAATGATCTTTTTAAATTGATAATGTAATAATCATTTGAGACAGAATGGCCATTAGAGTGACCCAATTTGTGTGTTTTTACATTACTTTGGCATTGCCCTACTTCATTTCAGGAGGCCCTGAGACAATTCCACTCCTCTCCCTGCCCCCCTACCCCCGCCCCAGCTCCCGGCCAGGGCTTGTACAGTGGTTTTTCACAGTAAATCTTCAAGTTCTGCGATATCCAGAGTATGTATAATGATTTGTGATATTTTCAGGAGCTTTTTATGTAAATACGACTGTATGGGTTTCATTGAAGACAGGAATTTTTTTTTTCTTCTTGAGACGGAGTTTCGTTCTGCCGCCCAGGCTGGAGTGCAGTGGCGTAATCTCAGCTCACTGCAACCTCCGCCTCCCAGGTTCAAGTGATTTCTCCTGCCTCAGCCTCCTGAGTAACAGGGATTACAGGTGTGAGCCACCGTCTTTAGCCAAGATAGGATACTTTGAAAGTGGTTTAGTCAGCAGATTTGTAAAGTATAGGTTTGTCCCCTTGTTAGAAAAGCCAGGTTTCAGAATAGGATAAAACCATTATCTATTTACCTAAAATCCAGAATAATTAGGTAACACAGTATGTATTTGACTGTTTAAATATACTCCTTATGCTTTACATGAGGAAAAGGAACGACTTTTCATATGGTGGAGAATTGTAGAATTGTGTGTCATGGGGAAAAGGTGGCTGGCTGCGCTCATGGAGAAATTTCATAGAGCAGAGAAAGGCGTCTTTTTCCCTTCTTGAAATGTTGGCAAACTAGGGCCTGGGGTCAATGGGCTTGAAGCTCTATTAGGTAAGGCTCAGAGGTCCCCTTGTGGGGAACATTTGTCATATATTGGTGCACACTTGTCAAAGATTACAGTCTGTAAACTGAAGATCCCTCCTTCTTCCCTAACAATGGAATCTTTTGAAATTTCCTGGATTATTTCAGGGACCCACCTCTCGCATTGCTCTGCATGGGGGTGGGTGCTCAGTAAGTTGTGCCAGGCTGGCCAGGCACGGTGACTCACGCCTGTAATCCCAGCACTTTGGGAGGCCGAGGTGGGCAAATCATGAGGTCAGGAGTTCAAGACCAGCCTGACCAACACGGTGAAACCCTGTCTCTACTAAACAAATACAAAAATTAGCTGTAATCCCGGCTACTTGAGACGCTAAGGCAGATAATTGCTTGAACCTGGGAGGTGGAGGTTGCAGTGAGCCGAGATCGCACCACTAGCCTGGGTGACAGAGCAAGACTCTGTCTCAAAAAAAAAAAAAAACCCAAAACAAAAAGTAAAAAACATTGTGCCAGGCTGCCTGGTAAGTGGAGAGCCCTAGTGGGTTGCTCTTATTTGGTGGGAGGTGATGCTGGGTTCTCTCTAATGCTGCCTTGTGCTCTTCCACAGATGTCATGTGGCCTGTGTTTTGGACCGTGGTTCGTACCTATGCTCCTTATGTCACATTCCCTGTTGCCTTCGTGGTCGGGGCTGTGGGCTACCACCTGGAATGGTTCATCAGGGGAAAGGACCCCCAGCCCGTGGAGGAGGAAAAGAGCATCTCAGAGCGCCGAGAGGATCGCAAGCTGGATGAGCTTCTAGGCAAGGACCACACGCAGGTGGTGAGCCTTAAGGACAAGCTAGAATTTGCCCCGAAAGCTGTGCTGAACAGAAACCGCCCAGAGAAGAATTGATGGAGGACACAGGGCCCTACGGCCCTACTGTGGGCGGTGACTTGTCCTGCTACCATGTTGACAGAGCCCCAGAACCCACATCTAATTGGCTTTGTTGCTTATTCTGGCCCCTCCCACACCACACAGCCACACAAATACTGGCTGCTCCTTGATGTCCAGGCAGACCCAGCGGCAGCCAAAGGGCCAGTGAAGAGGAAGGCCGCATCTGTTGTGTGGTGGCCACAAGCACTCAGGCATCTGAGTTTACTGGTGCACTGCTGGGAGGAGTGTTATGAGATGAACGTTGGCTGTCAATCTCTGTGGGCAGGCGGTTTGGCCTCGAGTGGGAATGGCTGGGATTTGGGTGTTGCCTTTAGGAGGGATACCTGCATGTCTAGTTCCAGTCTGCACTGGGAAGAATTCAAATATGCACCTGGCTCCCTTCACTGTTTTGCCCTATCCTTTGTGCTCATTCTTACTGAAATCTGTGTTGTCAGCTCAGGAATGGGATTCCCCCGGGAAGGAAAGCATTTTTCTGTTCTGGGAAGCCCAGACTGTTCACTTTGGGGCAGGGACGAACATGTGCCTCGTGAATTTGCTTGAAAACAGTCCCCATCATCTACCCCCATCACTGTAGAGTGCAAAACTTGATTAAAGTGGTATCTGAGAACCATAATGATCGAATCTTATCATCTAGATGGTATTTGGGAGTCTTCTTAGGAGTTAGGCAAGTACAGGTGTTTTAGAGCAGGATAACATTGGTATTAAAGGGTGCCAAGGAGCCCTGGAAACTGCTTTACTAGTGCGGTTGCATTGAATCCTGGAGGCACAGATTCCCAGGAAGCTTTTTACCATCATTACAATTGGCCGTAGCAGCTTCAAGTCTAAATGGAAGTAGACCACACACACACACACGCACACGCCTTTCCCTATAAAAGTATATACGCACATTCAAGAAAATTTGGTAGGGATTTTAAAAAGGGCACCCATGTTCCCAGCTCGTTAATAACAACCATTAACATTTTGTTGTCTTTTACTAATTCTCTGCATAGGTTTTAAAGATAGTTATTACTGTACATTTAATTTTATATACTTTTCTCACATTATCATTTTTCCATTTTGTGTGGTCATCATTCACGGCTCAGTGCAACCTTGACCTCCTGGGCTCAAGTGATCCTCCCACTTCAGCCCCCCAAATAGCTGGGACTACAGGAGTATGCCACCACGCCCAACTAATTTTTTAATTTTTTGTAGAACCAGGTCTCACTATGTTTCCCAGGCTGGTCTCAAACGATCCTCCGGCCTTGGCCTGTAGTTTTTTGTTTTTTTTTTTTTTGGAGATGGAGTCCCATTCTGTCACCCAGGCTGGAGTGCAATGGTGTGATCTTGGCTCAAGGCAACCTCTGCCTCCTGGGTTCAAGTGATTCTCCCGCCTCAGCTCCCTAAGTAGCTGGGATTACAGGCATGCACCATCACGCCTGGCTAGTGTTTGTGTTTTTAGTAAAGATGGGGGTTTCACCATGTTGGCCAGGCTGGTCTCAAACTCCTGACCTCAAGTGATCCCGTCTGCCTCAACTTCCCCAAAGTGCTGGAATTACAGGTGTGAGGCACCGTGCCTGGCGGCCTGTAGTTTTTTTTTTTTTTTTTTAATATGGAGTCTTGCTGTATTGCCCAGTCTGGAGTGCAGTGACGTGATCTCGGCTCACTGCAACCTCTGCCTCCCGGGTTCAAGCGATTCTCCTGCCTCAACCTCCTGAGTAGCTGGGATTACAGGTGCGCGCCACTATGCCTGGCTGATCTTTGTATTTTCAGTAGAGACAGGGTTTCACCATGTTGGTCAGGCTGGTCTCGAACTTCTGACCTTGTGATCCGCCTGCCTTGGCCTCCTAAAGTGCTGGGATTACAGGCATGAGCCACCGCACCCGGCTGTAGTTGTTTTTAATAGCAACATAATTGTCTATCAAGTGGGAGTATGGCATAAGTTTATTCTGGACAGTTTCCATATTGCCGGACATTTCAGTTGTTTCTGGTTGTTCACTTGTTTAGATACTGCAATGAATATCTTATATGAAGTTTTTCCTGCATTTTGGAATAAACAGTAAAAATAGTAAATGTCACTTTGGATGAAATGGGATAAATGAGCAGTTTTGAGGATCTCATGCATAACACCAAATGTCTTTCCTAAAGGGCTCTAGGAGTTTCTACTAAATGTTACCACTTAAGATGTTGCTGGTAAGGCTGTGAGGGGAGTAAAAGCAGACAGCAGGAAGAAGCATAAGAAGCTGTTGCCTCTTGAAGTCGTCTGATGTTTAAGTCAGCAAAGGGCAGTACTGAGCATTTCGTGAATTAATCTGCCTCTAAAAGGGAGTGGGTATTGGCCCTGCTTCTTAGACTGTCTCTCCTGAGGCCTGATGGTGTTCACAGGTGGGTGAGGGTGGAGTTCCTGAACAGTTAGAGGTGCCAGCTGTGAAGAGGTGCCAGCTGGAGGTACCTTCCAGGACCTGGTGGTGGCCTGAGAGGAGGGAGCAGGTTGAGTCGTTGGCTTCTTCTATGTCACTGAGGCCTAGTGGGAATGTGGAAATGAGCTGCTGTTGCTTCGCAGGGAACAAATCCGATGGAACTTGGGGAGAGGCTGTCAGCTACCAAGTAAGGAGATTTCTGGTTCTGGCTGATGAGCAGGCCTCATTGGCACACCAGTGCTGCCACCCTATGGCAGTCCTGGGCATTACCAAGCCTGCAATCGCTTCCCTGGGCTAAACCAAACACCGGTGCCGGCAGAGGTCAGGTGACAAATGCGCCACCACGCTGGCAGAAAGTACAGACCTGCCGAAAGGGGGCAGTGGCGACTCACCTTCCAATCTGCTGCTCATCCAGTGGTACCAGATTTTTGAATTTTTCTAAAAGATGTTCTAAGAGTTCCAGAGAGTGTAAAAAAAAAAAAAAAAAAAAGAAAAGAAAAGATGCTAGAAATTCAGGGTTGTCTGGTGTGTGTAACCTTCTGATTTTTAAGTGTTGATAGTTCATTTTACAAAATTCTAAGCATGCTAACCTACCTGTGGGGTTAATTTGACCCAGTGGCTGCCAATTTGTGACCTCTCAAACTGCCTCCTTCTGATGACACCTAAGAAATATGCTTTTTTTTCGATCTATCAACTTGTGACAAATATTAGATCCCAGAATTGGTTTCCCTCAAAACCCTTTTGGGCATCCTGTACAAAGACAGCTTAATAACCTAAGAAAAATGTGAGGATGGAAAGCCTACAGAAATAATAGCAAACACATTTTCCCACAGACATTTTTGGATTTTCAGATCTTTTAAAATATCCCTGTCACCACCCATTGGCCTGCACTCGGTGTCTGGTCGAGAGAGCCCTATCTTTCGGAATCCAAGTGGCTCCCTTCTTCCAGTCTCACTTTGATTGTGCCCCCTTTTAAATACTTTTCTTTCCAAGAGCATGTCGTCACTGAATTTCTTCCTCTAGCAAGTCTATTAGTATTCTCAGCTAGATCTTTCTTTCCCACAGGCTGGCTGAAATTGGTCGTTGCAGTGGCTGTAAGATAGTATATGTGCTCTTGCCTCTGCTCCGGTGACATTAGGTAGCAAGGTTTATGTGGATGTGGGTATAGACAGGTCAGGGTTGCTGGAATGAACCAAGGTACAGACTGGTTTTCTTCCATGCTTGCTGATTCACCTTGGAGGCAGTGACCCTCTTTTTGACTGGCCTTCCAGTCACAGTTCACTGAAACACATGAGTGAGTGGACGTGCTTGGGGCTTTTTGCTCCTACCACTTCTCCCCGTCTCTTCCCAGCCCTGTGATGGTGTTGGCTTTAGTATAGGGTTATGCTGTCCGAGCACGGCAGGAATCACTTCTCTCCCTGCAGCGGTTCAGTGTCTGGTGCTTTTCCACTCTTTCTAGACCCTTTCCTGTGCCTGTTGCTGTGTTAGCACAAGTCGACTGGGCAGCTGCCAGAACAAGCCTGCCAGGGAGCCTTTTGACTCTGGTCAGCTCCCCAGGGCTCCTGGTTGGTGGGACTGTCGCTGAGTGAAACATCATGGAATTAGCCTTGCCAGAGTCTGGGTTGGGAGCCAGGCAGTGAAAATGTAAAAGCCCCTCCGTCTTGCCTCACTTTTTCTTTTCCACTTTGCTTTAGATCTCTTAAGTACTTGTAAAGTAGGGAGCCAGGGCAGTGTAGCAGAGGAAAAATAAAGTGGATTCTCGAGTCTGACAGACTTGAATTATGAATACTGCCTCAACAATTAACTGGATGACCTTGGGCAAGTCACTTAGCCCTTCTGAACCTCAATATCCTCACCTGTTAAATAGGGGTAAGAATTTTTGTTGGGTTGTTGTGAGGATGAGGTAATTACGTAAAGTTCTTAGCATAGTGACTAAGAACTTTACATAATTACTTCTTAACATAGTGACTATGCTAAGAACTTTACATACATTGTCACAGACTATGCTAAAACTTTACATACATTACCTCATCCTCACAACCACCAGTGGGTACTCAGTAAATGTTAGCAGCTTTAATTGTATTGCAGGAAGAACCTACGTTTCCTGCAATAGTTGCGTGTATCCTTGTGCCCCTGGTGAGGCGGGGGTCTCGGGGAGAGAGCAGCCTTGGCTGAAGGACAATAGGGACCCTCATAGACCTGGTGGTTGATTGCTGCTGATAAATATTTCACAGAAAGAACTGGCTTGCGTAAGAACCAAGAAGCACAGGCTGGTCAGGAGACTGCAGGCTTCCCACCTGCCTTCGTGGTAGCTCCATCAGGGCAGTCTGCAAAGTCAGAGGGAAGCAGATTGGCCAGAATGCCCAGGAGGTCACAGATCAGGAGAATTGGGAGAGGAAAGAGCCTTGGACTTGGAGGCAAGAGGTCTGAGTGGTGACCTGGGGTATGCCGCTTCACCTCTCCTGGCCTTGGTTTCCCTGCAAAATGGGGAACGTGTTCCCTGCTGATCCTGTGAAGAGGGAGAAAACCAGTTTAGAGTGCTCTGAAAACATGCAAGTGCTAGCTATTACAGCTCAGTAAAACCTCCTTTATCTAGTTGGGATGGCAGCCAGTCTGAATAATAAAATACAAATACATGTGCTATTATTTCTTTCCTGTACACAGCCTATTTTAAAGTATTTGCGAAGTAGAAGTCTTTACGGGAATCAATTTGAAGAGTGAGGAGTAATTAGTAACTGGTGTATCCGTTTTCATCCTGTTCCAGCAGTGCCTGTGGTACCTGAAAAACAGTTTATTCTTTTTGAATTAAACTTGTTAACATCAATTATCTGTTAATCAGATCCTTTTTACATAATACAAAAGTAAACCCTGGCTTTGTTTTTTGTTAAAAATGCCGAATGGGCCCTTCTAATTATTGAGATTTAAAAAAATCTTTACTAGCGCCCCAGCAAGGGCAGCTTTTCCATCTAGAAGAATCCAAAGTCCTTAGGGCCCTTATTCCCTCTCTCAGTACCCGGTTTCTTCACTTCCAATCCCCGCTCCAATGTCCATTTCTCCTTCTCTGAGCCTAAGCTGCTAAGTGCAGCTGGAGTAGTTTGTATTAACCATCTTGCCTGGCCCTCTTCCTTCATGGGTTGTGGATGGCAACAGAGTCTGCAACACTTCAAGGTAATCTTTTTTTTTTTGAGATGGAGTCTCACTTTGTCACCCAGGCTGGAGTACAGTGGCGCGATCTCGGCTCACTGCAAGCTCTGCCTCCCGGGTTCACACCATTCTCCTGCCTCAGCCTCCCAAGTAGCTGGGACTACAGGCGCCCGCCACCAAGCCCAGCTAATTTTTTGTATTTTTAGTAGAGACGGAGTTTCACCGTATTAGCCAGGATGGTCTTGATCTCCTGACCTCGTGATCCACCCGCCTCGTCCTCCCAAAGTGCTGGTATTACAGGCGTGAGCCACTGCGCCCGGCCAAGGTAATCTTTTTTAAATCCAAGCTCCTTGAGGATCTCAACCCCATCCCCGTGCCCTTTGTTGCTCTTTACTGCTTGCTGTCTGCCTCCACCAATACAGCGGTGAGGGCATTTTGGTTCAAAGCCTTTGTAATTGCAAATCTTGTTATACTGGTCATATTCTAGCTTTTTGAAGTACACAACGTTCTCTTCATAGGATTCTCCCTTGACATCACCACATCTCAGTTTCCTTTTTCAGCTCTCCTGCCCCTGCTCCCTCCTGTTCTAATGTGAATGTTCTTCCAGCTTCGTTCTTGCCTCTGTTTTCTTGCTGGACAGTCTTAGCCTCATCTGTGGCTTCCCCCACCCCAGTGGCGATGACTCTCAAATGTATATCTCTAGTTCTGAATTTTCCCTTAAATTCTAGATCATTATCCAAAACAGCATACCACCCATCTCTGTCTAGATTTACCATACAGTATAATGGTTGAAATGTTGACCTGGGTTTGAAGCCTAACTCTGTAATCTAGCTGTGTGACTAGAGAAGTTATTTAAAGTTTATGAACATCATCTGTAAAATGGGGTGAATTCTGCCCGCTTCACAGAGTGGTGACATTGACATAATGTTTATGTTTATAAGACACCTAGTGCAGTGTCGGGCAGAGTCTCTTCCCTCTGTCCTGTTGTTCAGGTTGTTTTTGATCTTGCCCCTCCTCCTTCCCATGGATTCCATCACCCACTGTGGTGGCCACTTCTGCATCTGAAATCCATCCTTTGTTTTCCCCCTTACTCCCCTGCTTTTGGTCCTCTTCATTTCTTGCCTGAGCTTTTGGTCTCTTCCTGAAAGTTCTCCCCATTTCTACCAGCATTTTCTTTCTAAAGACCTTCCTGGCTCCTCGCCTACAGGAAACAAATGAAAGGCCCTTGCATGTCATGCAAGCTCTTTCACCATCGTGCCCCTGCCCACCTCCTTAGCTTCATCTCCCATTGTTCCCCATGATGGGACCTAGTTTTTGCCACATCTTGAATATGTTATGCCCATTTAAACTTTGAGACCTCCATGTGCCCTACACATTGTGCCTGCCTGGTACTTCCCTCACTGGCTGCCTGGTAACTGGTAAACTCCTAGTTACACTACAGGATTTAGCATGCAGGGCCACATGCAGTTTTCCCAAGCACAGATTGTCATTCCTGCTCTGCTTCTCTAGCCCTGTGTTCGTTCTACTGTAAGAATGTCGTTACAAGGCACTGGGATTGGTGTGTGTCTGTATCCCCCCTAGACTGTGAGTTCCTTGAGGGCAGGGACCAATTTTTACTCCTCTGCCCCTTGCAGAGTGCCTCACAAATGGTCATTGTCAATAAATGTTGAATGAATTAAGAGGCCCTGGAGTGTGATTCTGGGATGGAGCAGGTACTGGGGCTGGGTGTGGGGACAGGTCTCAGAAGGCTAAGGAGCAGGGCCGCCAGGTGTGTGCTTTGAGGTGCCTGGCAGCTTAGAGCTAATGGCAGCTGTGTTTTGCTACAGCGTTACCTTCCCCAAGGCTGGTAATGGGATGAACCAAAAGAAACTGCTGGCTTAATTTTCTAGGGGACGGGGACTTGGGCAGAAGACTGCATTTCCCTCCTGGGTAGGACCTGGACCAGGATAGCCCGTGATGAATTTGACCCTGATGACTCTATGGTGGGGAACAATGTCCTCAGGAAAGCATTCAGGAAACCCTTCGTGTAGTAGTGATCAAAGCTCTGCAGCAGCTCAGCAGGGTGGATGGGAAAACTCCAAGGAATCCAGCGAGGCCCTGGGTCTGAGCCCAGGGATCCTCTTAATGCACTTACCAGGTGGTGCTCTCCAGCCTCTCGGTGGACCCTTGGACCAACCCTTTGGTTTGAGGAATCCTGGGAAGGGGTGGGAATGACTTCCTGGAGATCCTGTGGGAGCCACTGCTTCTGGAGTGTCTCTGTTTTATCTCCATCTTCCCCTTCATGCCTTCCCTCTAGCCACGTGCCTAAGAGGGTGGGGTGGGCTGGCAGGTGAAGCCTGTAAGCACTGAAAATAGAGATGGAGAAGGCTCCGGTTTCCCCACCTCCTCAAGAAGCAGACTATAAATCTTGTATTTATATGAAACCCTCTTTCCACTTGTCTGTCATTCTTAAGGATTCAATTAAAAGAGAGAAAATCACCGATTCGCCTTCTACCCCTGGAGTGGGAAATGGCTCCCCCAAGATAATGGGATTCTTAGCAGAGCTGGCCCTGTGGCCGCCCCATGCCCCCTCCCTTTTCCAGCTTGCACCTTGTCATCATGCCAAACCAAGGTCAGCTTCTGGCCTGCAGTTTGCTTGACTTGACGATGAGGGGAAACCCTCTTGGGTGCCTGCTGGCTGTAGGGCATAGTCACAGCCCCTCTGGTGGCTCATGTGACTTACCTCTGATGAAGGCTGCAGCCTGCTTTTCCTGCCCCCTCCCAGTTTTGTTTTCCCAGCACACAGACTAAAGATCAACTCTTAGGGTACCTCTGCCCCTTTGATCCTCTCCAAGCTGTTTTCTTCACGTGCGGGAGGGTAGGAGGTCACAGTGTTTCCCACAGATGCAAGTCCTGTGTGTTTATAATTTGGTTGATTGATGACAAGGTGGATTGTTCAGCTGCTGTTGTCCCTAAAGCCCTGTCCTTGGCTGGCTCTCACCTCGCTGATATATGCTGGGGCCTTGATGGGCTCAGATCCCACGCCACCCCACCTCGCACCCTGCAATCCACTCTCCTCAAGAAGCTCAACTCTGGAGCTAGACTGCTCCCATTCAAAGCCCAGCACTGCCTTTCACAGCTGCAGTCCTTTGCAAGCTTCTTCTCAGTGTCTCCTGTGTCAAATGGGGCTAATGTATGACTTATAGGGTTATTGCGAGGATTCAAGGAAAATACACCAAAGCATCTGGAACAGTGGCTCACATATAGTTAGCACTAGGAAAAGTTGGTTATTGTGATTAGGAGTATTTTTTCCATTTCATACGTTGAGCCACACTTTAGGACCCTGATTTCTCTCTGGGCTCTAAGAGGGGTGCTGGAGTGTAGTGGGGAAACAGGCCTACAGTAACCCTGTGGCCAACAGCTGGGGAACCCTGATCCTCAGTCCTGAGGCCTGTTGGCTGTGTTGTTTGTTGCTTCTCTGCCCCTGTTTCACTGCCCCCCTCCGAGTCCCCAGGCCCTTCCTGGACTGCCTTGGTGTCTTGCAGCAATCCCAACCTGCACACAGCCTTGGCTGGCTCACTGATTGGCCTTCAGGCAGAGAGAGATTTCTGGAGGAGGCTGGAGAAGCTGAGGGTTGGCTGAGGGTGGCACTGAGCTGAGGGGACCCTGCTAGGGCTACTGTGGCTCTTGGGAGTGTATGCGGAGGGGGTCCCCCAGACTGTTGCTCATGACCCCCAGACAGGGGAAGCATGTTAGTTTGTCAGGGCTGCTGTAATGAAACACCGCAGAGTGGCTCACCAACCACAGAGACTTATTTTCTCACCGTTCTGGAGGCTGGAAGTCAAAGATAAGGGGCCGACTTGATTGGGTTTTTCTGAGGCCTCTCTCTCGGGCTTGCAGGTGGGCACCCTTTTGCTGCCTGTTTACATGGGCATCTCTCTGTGCCTGTGCACTCCTGGTATGTCCAAATTTCCTCTTAAAAAGACACCATCGGGTTAGATTAGGGCCCACCCTAATGGCCACATTTAATCTTGTCTTTAAAAGCCTATCTCCAAATACAGTCATATTATGAAGAAATATGAAGTTTAGGACTTCAACATATGAATCTTGTGGGGACACATTTCAGCAGTAACAGACAGACGACAGCAGCATGAAGCGGGCTGCTGCCGCTGGGGAACCCTCTGCATAGGAGAGTGGCTGCAGCCAGAGCCTTTAATGGGGAGGCGCTCAGCCCACCCTGGGGAGAGGCTGGTGTTGGGTCCTCCCTCTCTCCCACAAGAGGCCTTAGAGTCAGAACTAAATGCCTGAGGCCGGAAGGCTCTGTGAGCTGATTATCCCTGTGGTCTCTGGGGTGAAGGAACAGTCAGCAGGTCCCAGGCATTGTCCCATCCTTCCCCTGCCTTATCAGAGCCTCGACTCCCTTCCGCCTCCAGGCTGTGACCCAGGCTGTCCCCATGAGCAGTGACTTTGAAGGGGGTAACACCACCACCTTTGTTTTAGCTGAGCTCTGCAGCTGTCTACATACCCCACCTGGCAGGGAGTGGTTTAGAAAAAGCACTGAGAGTTCAAACATCACTTCTATTATTTTTTCCAGGAGATTTTCTTGTCTGACTGAGTTGGTTTAGGCTGATATTCTAGTAAAGACTTTCCTCTCTGAGTGCATGTGTTTTCTGATAAAAGCTGAGGGCGGGTTGGGAAGTGGCTTAGAAACTTTCTGGGAATCAGAATTGGCCATAGATGACAAGTAAGCGCTTTGCCTGGCCCTGAAGCCCACCTCCCCGTCAGTCTTTCATGCAGCCCTATTAGGTGGTCTTGAGATCATCTCAGGGTCCTCTGATGGTGCACTGCCCTCACCCAGCATCCTGCATCTTCCTCTGGGGTCAGCAGTTCTAGGTCTCTCATGCCCTCTTGTCCCCCCAGGCCCAGAAGCCAGCATTGGAGGGGCAAGAAGGATGGATGCTTTAGGTCCAGCTGCCCCCTGCCTTCTGCCCAGCCAGGTCCACAGACTCCTAGGATTGCAGAGGTTCCCTGGCTTCTTGGAAAAGGGCTAGAAGGCAGCCATCCTGCTTTTCCTGTGGACTTCATTAGTCTTGGGAACCCAAGAACTGTGGCCACTGAGCTCCTTTAGGCTAAGTGTTGGGCTGGATGCTTTTGATATCTCATTTAATCCTCTCAGGAGCCCTGCAAAGCGGGGGTTGTTTTCTCCATTTTATAGATGGGGAAACTGAGACTCAGGGGCTAAGTAACTGAATTGCACGTTGAGAGAGTGGTTGTGCTGGAAGCGAAGCCTAGGTCTGTGGGCTTTGGAGCTCTGTTCTACCTCCAGTGAAGCTGGCTGTTCCTCCCAGCTTCACTGTGCCCTTGGCCTTTCTTCCCTTTGGACAGTGGAGGGTGGAGGGTGGGAAAGTCAGTGGGGGCTTCCTCCCCTCCTCTTTCCTTTCATCTCCAGAGACCTCTTTGTTTTCCCTGATTCCTGGACACACTGGGCTCAGGGCTCCTGACTGACTGGGCTGCAGCTCTCAGATCTCCAATGACTAGGAGGGAATGAATGGGTTGTCACCCCTTGACCTGTACCCCCACCCCCACTATGTCTCCTACCCCAGTGACCACAATGGCCCGAGGCTAATTCAGTGCCGTCGTTGTTGACCGTGGAGAACAATGCTCAGAGACAGGCTGCTGGCGGGACTGGTGCAGCCACCTGCCCCCCTCCAGCACTGTTTCTCCTGTGCTAGGAAGTTGGGAGATGACTTTCCATGTATGAGATATGAGGGTCCTGAGAGCAGGTGTGAGAGGAGGGAGCAAACAGTAACCTCCCCATTCCCCCGTATCCAAACCATTTTCCAGTGCCAAGCAAGGCTATGGGTACTGTCGGCTTCCTCTTACTAGGCTGTGGGTCACATGGCTCCCCCTCTCACTAGCTGTGGGACCCTGGGCAAAGCCACTTAGCTTCTCTGTGTCCTAGTCTTTAATATAGGGATTTACTACCTCCTTCACCAAGTAACTGAGGAGAAAGCTCTTAGCATAGTGCCTCATTCCATAGAAGACATCCGTTCTCCCTCTTGCCCCTGCTTTCCTGGTAACTGGCAGGTGCGCTTGATCTTTTGGGCCAGCTTCTGCTGGGAGGCAAGGTGCTGCGGGGAGGCACAACCTGGGAGAGCCTTTCCTGAGTCCAGCTGGAGCCAGAGATAAAGGAGGCCTCCCTGTTTCCCCAGCTCTCTTGCTTCGCTTTGCTTTTTGTAACACGGAGGAAGCTGAAGGCATTGTGATTATCGGCTCCGGGAAGATAAACTTGAAGGGTGACTTAATGAGCATTTGTAAACCTATCAAGGTTATCATTCAGGGCAGAGTGACCAGCGGACACGCGGAAATGGGTTTAGTATGCAGCAAAGGTATGTGAGTAGACATGAGAAAGCCTTTCCCAGCAGGAGAAGGCCTGGGAACTTGGAAGGGGGGTTGGGGGTGAGACTGAGGAAGCCTGTAAAATCTTTAAAAATAGGTCATTTTGTTCTGACTGGGCTTGGGTGGGGTTTGGTTAAGAGGAGAAGGGACAGGTCAGAGACCAGCCAGGAATTCACCCTTGAATCAGAAGTCAGGTGAGACTGGCTGGTGGCATCCTTAGGCAAGCAGAGTTGTATATTATAGGGGAGCCTGGGCTAGGGGGTAGACAGGGAAACCCTGCCTCTGCACCCACCCCCAGCTTTGCCTTGCTGTATTTTCAGAGACAGCACAGGAAGTGGGCCTTCACAATGTCAGGATACAGGAAACTATCGGACTATTGAAGGCCACTTCCTGTGAGCTGGTCATTCACATATATTTGTCACTGGCTATCAGGCCTTTTGGGCTCTGCCATTGTCTGGAGGGACTGCAAAAGACTAGGGGCCGCCAGCAGAGGCTTTTGGACACAGAATACACTATTGTGCTGAACTGGCAGCACCCCATGGGGTGGGGAGGAAAGTGGTGGGTAAGAAAGGGGACGCCTGGCTCTCATTGTCATTGGTTGCACAATGGGGTTGGGGGTTGGGTCCTCTCCTGCTCATGGGAGCCTGAACTTCTGGAAGATGAGATGGCTACACAGAAGCCTGGCTTTAGGCATGATACCAGAGTGAGCTGGAAAGGAGGTCCATCACTTTATTAGCAGCGATGGGCTTTCTAGATCTCTGCCAATGGTCAGTGTGACATAGCATGGGTTTGGAGTCAGGCAGACCTAGATTTTGAAGTCGTCCCTCACTGCTATCAGCGGTGCAGCTTTGCGCATATACCACCCTACCCCTCTGAGCTTTAGTCCTGCTCCTGTGAGATGAGGATAGTAAGAGCTGACTCATAGGGATGATCATTGCTTGAAATA